>NC_091979.1:104702290-104922133 GCF_044704955.1 Pristiophorus japonicus | reverse complement strand
CCATCTCTCCCCTCCCTCCTCCCCTCTCCCCTCCCTCCCTCTCTCTCTCTCTCTCTCTCTCTCTCTCTCTCTCTCTCTCTCTCTCTCTCTCCCCCTCCCACTCTCTCTCTCTCTCTCTCTCTCTCTCTCTCTCTCTCTCTCTCTCTCCTCTCTCTCCCCACTCTCTCTCTCTCTCTCTCTCTCTCTCTCTCTCTCTCTCTCTCCCTCTCTCCCCCTCCCACTCTCTCTCTCTCTCTCTCTCTCTCTCTCCCTCCTTCCCTCCCTCCCTCCCCTCTCTCATCTTCCCCCTCCTGCTCAGCGACACGAACGGCTTCTCTCCCCCCCCCCGCGCCCCTCCCGCTCAGCGGCACGAACGGCTGCAGAATTCTCCCTGGCTGAAGCACTTTCACACAGGTAGGAAGATGGTTTATTTAATCTTTTCTTGGCTTATAAATGTTTATTCAGGTTGGATTTATTTGTATAATATTTGTAGAAGTATAGTAAGGATTTATTGTAGAATTTAATCCTTCCCCCCCTCCCCCCCTCCCCACCTCGTTCTGGACGCCTAATTTGTAACCTGCGCCTGATTTTTTTCAGTTCTACAAAAATCTTCACTTGCTCCATTCTACTTTAGTTTGGAGTACGTTTTCACTGTGGAAACTTTGAAATCAGGCGTCAGTGGCCGGACACGCCCCCTTTTGAAGAAAAAATTCTGTTCCAAAGTAGAACTGTTCTACCTGACTAGAACTGCAGAAAAGAAAATGTGGAGAATTGCGATTTCTAAGATAGTCTGTTCTCCACCAGTTGCTCCTAAAAATCAGGCGCAAATCATGTGGAAACTTGGGCCCCATATTACTACAATTTTGCCAAAGAGTCTGAATAGGCTCCTCCCGTGGCCCAACAGGTTTATCCAGTGGGTACATATGAGATAGCACCCTAGCAATGAATCAATACCCTCAGTGTAGGAGAGAGAAAAATTAGCAAAGGAAAAAAACTGAAAAACATTTCTGCCAATAGTATATTCAGACTCAACCAGGCCGAAATTGCCCTTTGCGCACGGCAATATGTGGATTGTGCCCGGGGACAGGTGGCGGAAGCGATGTGGCTGGAAATGCTCCTGGGATGCTGCCGGCGAAAATGGCTTTGCGCGTGCCTTGTCGTTGGCGTCCCGGGCAGCGGCGCAGACGACGATGACATCATCAGCGTATGCGCTGACCCCTTATCGCCCTGCGCCGACCCCTTTGTGCACTGTGAGGTAAATTGCTGCGTGGGAGGGCGGTTGGCACCGGGCAATGCCACTACCAGCTTTGTGAGGTGAGAAGCTGTGGTGGCTGGGGCGCTCCGGCCACTCTTAAAGGGGAGGGCCTAGCGTCGTGACCGCCATCTTAATTTAATTGGCGGCCGACTCTGGAGTTGGCCCGAAAATGGTAGCCGCTGGCTCGGCCGGCCCACCAACAGGCAGCCTGGCATCTCCTCACCTCCTCTTGGGTGCCGGGCTACTGGCCTGGCCAAAACCATCCCTTAAGAGAGGGGAGGGACGTTGCGATGCGTCAGCGTGATGTGGCACATCCGCGTTGCACTGATTCAGTTAGCGTGGCGCTGACTCCTGCCCAGAGAAAGCCCGCATCTTTTTTTCAAGTAAAGAGCCCAATTCTGAGGCTCATGTGTCCTCCTACGCCGGGCGATAAATCAGATCAATCAAGTTCTGCGGCCCATACCCAGTGCGGGGCAATTTTACCCTCAACCTGTTTCTCTGAAAAATAAAAGTTTTTAATTATTATGGCATTGTATGTTGTTTACTGTATTAGAAGTACACTTCTACTGAAAAGGAATATATATTAGTCATAATTTATGTTAGAACTAATATTTCTTTGGTTTGCATTAGATTTGACCTAAAAACATTACCCGTGGACTTTGTTGAGTGCCTGATGAGGTTCTTGCCAACAGAAAATGAAGTTAAGGTTCTGAGACAGTATGAAAGAGAGAGGAAGCCATTGGAGAATCTAACAGATGAAGACCGTTTCATGGTGCAGTTTAGTAAGGTTGAAAGACTAATGCAGAGGATGACCATTATGGCATTCATCGGAAACTTTACAGAGAGCGTTCAGATGTTGACACCGGTAAGTACTTACCACTGTTGCAATCTAAATTTGAACTGGTTCAAAGATTTATCTTTGCATCATTAACGTCAAGGGGTGCAGACTTAAATATATAAACCTAAACTGGGCACAACCAGTTTAGCCAGCCATCGGCAGATCTGGCTGGACCACATCAAGCACTGGTTGCCTCTGTCAAAACTGCTCCTGGTTCATCCTGGAATGCAAAGGTAACCTTCGGCTTCTTTCCTCTACTACCAGCCCTGTCCTTTAACCCTTCTCCTCTTTCCTCTCCACTCTCACCTCCAACAACAAATGCAAGTAACTTATGGACTTCTTTGTTACTAAGATTGTGACCATCTGTTCAGCTACCCCTTGTGCATCCCTTCCCATGCTTCACTCAAGGTTCCTTCCTGCTCTAACCCTGAACCCGCATCTTTCTCTGGTTTCTCTCCGATCTCCCCTCATGTCCTCTCTGGGCTCATCTTGTCTATAGGACATACCTCCTATTGTCTCAACCCTATTCCAACTAAACTGCTGACCACAAAATTTCCCATCCTGTCATTCATGCCAGCTGATATTGTAAATTGTCTCTCCTTGGGTACTGTCCCTCTTCCTTTCAAATCTACCGTCATCACCCCCTCCTCAAAAAAGCCTACCCATGACCCTCTCTGTCCTTGCAAACAACTATTCCCATCTCCAACCTCCCTTTCCTCTCCAAAGTCCTCGAAAGTCTTGTTGCCTCCCAAATCTACACCTATTTTTTACCCTATAATTCTATGTTTGAACCTCTCCAATCAGGTTTCGACTTCTGCCACGTCACTGAAACAGCCCTAATCAAAGTCCCAAATGACTTCCGATGCGATTGTGTCTGTGGTGTTCATTATCCATTTTCATCCTTCTCAACCTATCTGCAGCCTTTGACATGGTCGATCATACCATCCACCTCCCTTGTCCAGCTAAGTAGGACTACTCTCACCTGGTTCCACTCTTAAGTATTCAGTCGTAGCCTGAGTATCTCCTGCAGTGACATCTCTTCCCATATTGTTACCTATAGAGGCACGCAAGAATCTAACCTTAACCCATCCTATTTCTCAACTACATGCTGCCCCTCAACAACATCATTCGAAGATATGACATGAGGTTCCAAATGTATGCTGATGACACCCAGCTCTACCTCACCACCATCTCTCGTGAGCCCTCCATTGCCTCTAATTTGTCACGCTGCTTGTCCAACATCCAATCCTGGATGAGCTGCAATTTCCTCCCAATTAAATATTTGGACGACCGAAACAAACTCCGTTCTCTTGCCTCCAATTCCTCCATTCCCTCATCCCCCTCTCTGGACACTGTCTCAGGCTGGACCAGACTGTTCACAACTTGTTTGACATATTTGACCCTAAGTTAAGCTAATGATCCCATATCCTCTCCCTCACAATGATTGCCATCTTCCAACCACCATAAACTTTAGCTCCTCTGAAATTCTGCTGCCCTTATCCTAACCTGCACATCATCCCACTCACCCAGCACCCCTATGTTTGCTAACCTACATTGGCTCCCAGTCCACTAAAACCTTGATTTTAAAATTCTCATCCTCATATTCAAATCCCTCCATGGCCTCACATCTCTATTTCTGTAACCTCCTCCATCCCTCTGTCCCTCCAAAAACTGTGTTGCTCCAACTCTTGTGCTTCCCCCTCCCCCTCACTGCCCCATCATTGGTGGCCTTTCTTCCAGCTGTCGAGGCACTAAGCTCTGGAATTCCCTATTAAACCTCTCCAACTCTCCTCATATAAGACCCTCCTTAAAATTTACTTCTTCCACCAAGTCACCCCTCCTAATATCAGTGTCAATTTATGTCTTATTATGCTCCTGTGAGATGCTTTGGGACATTTTCCTACACTATATGAATGCATGTTGTTGTAATCGTTTTTTAATCATATTTAAGCAGAATCCTTTTCATTCAAAATAATCGTGTTCTTCATAATACAACACATAGAAAACAACGATCTGTCTTGTGCTTGCCATTTTACTACCATTATTTTTATAGTGGTTCTTGGCTCAGTTCACTATTTGCTTTTAGTATTTTCCTCATCTATCTGGCCTAATGTCTGGAGCAAAGATTGGGACCACATGGCGAGCTCCTAAGCTATCGCGAATGCTGCCTGCGATCAACATGCGTGACTGTCCTCTCTAATGTTGGGCTTTCTTCCGCTAAAAGACCTCTGAAAAGTGACTTGATGTAACTCAGATTGGGAATTAAACAGGTCAGGACTCAACCCCGAGTCTGAACTGCACTGTGCCACAGCATTCTAATATTAACCCTCAAATCATCATATTTGCATTTGAATCAGTTAGTTCATTCTCCGATCCCAAACTTCTATAACATTGTGCATTGGAATTATTGAACAGGTTACAATGAAACTGGTTCATAATATCCAACTTTGGGATGGACTTAGTTATTCCCTAATAAAGCTTGAAATCTAAGTTTTATATTGCTGATTTGAGATCAGATGGTCATGGTAAATCTTTAATCATTCTGGATTTGAAGATAGTTTATTTAATTATCTTTAAATTGAGGAGCGAAGTGAAATTTTCTTCTCTCCTTTTCTGCCAGTTATCTGTGCTGTTCATTACTGCTGAAAGCACCTTACAGGAGTATGATTCCTCAGGCACTGGTTAACCTGTGATACATCACTGAAGTGAACATTCTTCGTGTGTTAACCTTGACAATGTGCAAGGTATTCAACCTTGGAAGGCATCACAAATGAGACCAATCCTGTCATTAGTAACCAGCAGTGGACATCTTTGGATGAAAAGCAGCAGTAGGAGCCCTATCTGATTTTCCCCTCCTTAATCTAGGGGTGCTGGATTGTCCCTTCACCATGGCTGAGATGAGCAAAATTGGCACAGATTGAGATTGCATTTTAACCTTTTCTGATCTGTATAACTCAGCTACTCTACCTCAAACAGCTATGCAACCAAGTGAACTTTTCAAAGGAAAACTTGCTGGATGTGTATGTAAAATGAATATATATTATTGGATTTTTATTAGGGAAAATGATATAGGTAAATATTCTTATGGCCTGTACATAGGAAATGCAGAATTAAAACTACCAATCTACGTGGCTTGAGAAATGGTGCAGAAGGGAGGGATTCAAATTCCTGGGACATTGGAACCGGTTCTGGGGGAGATGGGACCAGTACAAACCGGATGGTCTGCACCTGGGCAGGATCGGAACCAATGTCCTCAGGAGAGTGTTTGCTAGTGCTGTTGGGGAGGAGTTAAACTAATATGGCAGGGCGATGGGAACCTATGCAGGGAGACAGAGGGAAATAGAAGGGGGGCAGAAGCAAAAGAGAGAAAGGAGAATAGTAAAAGTGGAGGGCAGAGAAACCCAAGGCAAAAAGCAAAAAGGGCCACATTACAGCAAGATTCAAAAGGGGCAAAGTGTGTTAAAAAGACGAGCCTGAAGGCTCTGTGCTTCAATGCGAGAGGTATTCGGAATAAGGTGGATGAATTAACTGCGCAGATTGAAGTTAATGGATACGATGTGATTGGCATCACGGAGACATGGCTCCAGGGTGACCAAGGCTGGGAACTCAACATCCAAGGGTATTCAGCATTTAGGAAGGATAGACAGAAAGGAAAAGGAGGCAGGGTGGCGTTGCTGGTTAAAGATGAAATCAATGCAATTGTAAGGAAGGACATTAGCCTGGATGATGTGGAATTGGTATGGGTGGAGCTGCGGAATTCCAAAGGGTAGAAAACGCTAGAGGGTGTTGTGCATAGACCACCAAATAGTAGTAGTGAGTTTGGGGACAGCATCAAACAAGAAATAAGGGATGTGTGCAATAAAGGTACAGCAGTAATCATGGGCGACTTTAATCTACATATTGACTGGGCTAACCTAACTGGTAGCAATGCGGTGGAGGAGGATTTCCTGGAGTGTATTAGGGATGGTTTTCTAGACCAATATGTCGAGGAACCAACCAGGGAGCTGGCCATCCTAGACTGGGTGATGTGTAATGAGAAGGAACTAATTAGCAATCTTGTTGTGCGAGGCCCTTTGGGGAAAAGTGACCATAATATGGTAGAATTCTTTATTAAGATGGAGAGTGACGAAGTTAATTCGAAAACTAGGGTCCTAAACTTAAGGAAAGGTAACTTCGACGGTATGAGGTGTGAATTACTGGCGGAGGATACTTAAAGGGTTGATGGTGGATAAGCAATGGCAAACATTTAAAGATCACATGGATGAACTTCAGCAATTGTACATCCCTGTCTGGAGTAAAAATAAAACTGTGAAGGTGGCTCAACCATGGCTAACAATGGAAATTAAGGATAGTGTTAAAACCAAGGAAGAGGCATAGAAATTGACGAGAAAAAGCAACAAACCTGAGGACTGGGAGAAATTTAGAATTCAACAGAGGAGGACTAAGGGTTTAATTAAGAAGAGGAAAATAGAGTACGAGAGGAAGCTGGCAGGGAACATAAAAACTAACTGAAAAAGCTTCTATAAATATGTGAAGAGAAAAAGATTAGTAAAGACAAACGTAGGTCCCTTGCAGTCGGATTCAGGTGAAATTATAATGGGGAACAAAGAAATGGCAGACCAATTGAACCAATACTTCGGTTCTGTCTTTACAAAGGAAGATACAAATAACCGTCCGAATGTACTAGGGGACAGTGAGTCTAGTGAGAATGAGGAACTGAAAGATATCCTTATTAGGCGGGAAATTGTGTTAGGGAAATTGATGGGATTAAAGGCCGCTAAATCCCCGGGTCCTGATAGTCTGCATCCCAGAGTACTTAAGGAAGTGGCCCTAGAAATAGTGGATGCATTGGTGATCATTTTCCAACAATCTATCAACTCTGGATCAGTTCCTATGGACTGGAGGGTAGCTAATGTAACACCGCTTTTTAAAAAAGAAGGGAGAGAAAGCGGGTAATTATATCCTGATATCAGTAGCGGAAAAAATGTTGGAATCAATCATTAAGGATGAAATAGCAGCACATTTGGAAAGCAGTGACAGGATTGGACCGAGTCAGCATGGATTTATGAAAGGGAAATCATGCTTGACGAATCTTCTGGAATTTTTTGAGGATGTAACCAGCAGAGTGGACAAGAGAGAACCAGTGGATGTGGTGTCTTTGGACTTTCAAAAGGCTTTTGATAAGGTCCCGCACAAGAGATTGGTGTGCAAAATTAAAGCACATGGTATTGGGGGTAATGTACTGACATGGCTAGAGAATTGGTTGGCAGACAGGAAGCAGAGAGTCGGGATAAATGGGTCCTTTTCAGAATGGCAGGCAGTTACTAGTGGGGTGCCGCAGGGCTCAGTGCTGGGACCCCAGCTCTTTACAATATACATTAACGATTTGGATGAAGGAATTGAGTGTAATATCTCCAAGTTTGCGGATGACACTAAACTGGGTGATGGTGTGAGCTGTGAGGAGGACGCTAAGGGGGCACAGCCTCAAAATACGGGGGAGCCAATTTAAAACCGAGTTGAGAAGGAATTTCTTCTCCCAGAGGGTTGTGAATCTGTGGAATTCTCTGCCCAAGGAAGCAGTTGAGGCTAGCTCATTGAATGTATTCAAGTCACAGATAGATAGATTTTTAACCAATAAGGGAATTAAGGGTGATGGGGAGCGGGCGGGTAAGTGGAGCTGAGTCCACGGCCAGATTAGCCATGATCTTGTTGAATGGCGGAGCAGGCTCGAGGGGCTAGATAGCCTACTCCTGTTCCTAATTCTTATGTTCTTATGTTAAGAGGCTGCAGGGTGACTTAGACAGATTAGGTGAGTGGGCAAATACATGGCAGATGCAGTATAATGTGGATAAATGTGAGGTTATCCATTTTGGGGGCAAAAACACGAAGGCAGAATATTATCTGAATGCCGGCAGACTAGAAAAAGGGGAGATGCAACGAGACCTGGGTGTCATGGTTCATCAGTCACTGAAAGTGGGCACGCAGGTACAGCAGGTGGTAAAGAAGGCAAATGGTATGTTGGCCTTCATAGCTAGGGGATTTGAATATAAGAGCAAGGAGGTCTTACTGCAGTTGTACAGGGCCTTAGTGAGGCCTCACCTGGAATATTGTGTTCAGTTTTGGTCTCCTAGTCTGAGGAAGGACGTTCTTGCTATTGAGGGAGTGCAGCGAAGGTTCACCAGACTGATTCCAGGGATGGCTGGGCTGTCATATGAGGAGAGACTGGATCAACTGGGCCTTTATTCATTGGCGTTTAGAAGGATGAGAGGGGATCTCATAGAAACATATAAGATCCTGACGGGACTGGACAGGTTAGATGCAGGAAGAATGTTCTCGATGTTGGGGAAGTCCAGAACCAGGGGACATAGTCTTAGGATAAGAGGTAGGCCATTTAGGACTGAGAAACTTCTTCACTCAGAGAGTTGTTGACCTGTGGAATTCCCTGCCGCAGAGAGTTGTTGATGCCAGTTCATTGGATATATTCAAGAGGGAGTTAGATATGGCCCTTACGGTTAAGGGGATCAAGGGGTATAGCGAGAAAGCAGGAAAGGGTACTGAAGGAATGATCAGCCATGATCTTATTGAATGGCGGTGCAGGCTCGAAGGGCCGAATGGCCTACTCCTGCACCTATTTTCTATGTTTCTAATCAGCAATTGCAGTTTATCCACAATATTATTATAGTCCAAAAAAGCAAGCTTTGTGCAGAGAATTAATAAGAATGTAGTTCATTTCCTAACCCCGGCTAATATTAACATTCCTTGTTTTCGATTTAGCAACTCCATGCTATAATAGCAGCATCTGTATCAATAAAATCATCTCAAAAACTGAAGAAAATACTGGAGGTAAGTAGCAATTATCTTAATGTCTGAAAGTATAAATATGCCCTGGATACTAATATAACTGTGTTCTTGCAAATAGGGCTTCTTTCTAACCATTCTTTTAAAACTTAAAGATTCATATATATATTTATGTTTTATTGACTGATCTCCTATAGTGTTGTTAATGGTGAGTTGGAAGTTATGCTGCTTTATAACAATAAGGCTGTCATTGTAAAAGTATAATGGGGAAGGAAGTGTGACACTTGCAGGAAATGCATGCCATATGCTTTTTTGACATTCTGAAGCATGATGTCTGAAGTACGATGGAGGCACACTAAATGCAGGACTGTATAAAAGTAAAACAGTTATTTCCAGTTATTTGTTTTCTGACCTTGATAACCTGGCTTCTCCCCCACCCCAGGATAGCATTTACAAGTAGCTGCCAATCTACAGAAACTTCCTTCTACAGTTAGCCTCAACGTATGACTAGTTTAGATCACTTTTCTACGAGGAGTATCGAAGCAGTGTTCTTAAAGGGACCAGTCAATTTTAACATCGCTCTGCCTGAGCAGCTGAACATCGCAGTGTGCTCTAAATCCAAACTACCCATGAATATCATAAAAGATGGTGTATTAATATATTAAAAGACTTTCCTATAAGTACATTTTAAATGTATTCATAGTACAAATAATCTGTCACAGTTTTTTGATTGGCTCAAATTTCCAGAGCTAATCTAAAAAGATTTTGCCACTGTCTACTTACTGCACTGTTACTCACCTCATCTCTCTTAACCTTCTAATATATCTGCTGACTCACTATGAGCAATGCCAAGGGAAATTTACTAATGATTGTTTAAAAATGGCAATATTCACGGAGTTAGATAATTATTGCTTTGGATTTATTTGGAAGTGAATTTTAAAGGCTAGTAGAGTGATGCAGTAAGCAAAACTCTGTTATATCTCTTGATATTTAAGGAGAAATTTTCAGCAGCTTAAGAATCCTGCTGTATTATAATATGTGAATTTGGACAGTTAAGGCCAATAGAAATTGAGTGGTAGCTGTCAATTTAGTGTTAAAATTATGGAATATTAAAATACAACCCATTTGTTACTAACTGAATATCAAATGGATGAAATGGTGTCCATTACCAGATATACTGCAGAAGCGTTAATTATTCGCAATAATATCACCAGCAAGTCATTGCAATATAACACAAGTTTTCAATTTATCTTACTCTGTCAATGGCTATTAATTTTTTTCTGACCTGCTGTAGATAATTTTGGCTCTTGGCAACTACATGAACAGCAGTAAGAGGGGAGCAGTGTATGGATTTAAACTGCAGAGTTTAGACCTGGTAAGAGATCCACATTATAAATTGATAGTAAATAATGAATGAAAATGCATTATAAATTTAACTGTATGCAAGATTAATCAATACATTAAACCTGCTTGAGCCTAATTATTTTATTTTATTTTCCTTTGGTAGCTTTTAGACACTAAGTCAACAGATCGCAAACAAACCTTGTTACATTACATTGCAAATGTCATCAAAGAAAAGTATCCTGATGTGTCCCTCTTCTACAATGAAATCCACTATGTGGAAAAAGCAGCAGCAGGTATCTGTGGACCTTTCTCTTAAAGAAAATAGATTGCAGAAAATATTGCTAAGTCTGCAGAAAGTTTTTATTTGTTCCCTTTTGGGAGCTAGCTGAGCAGGTAGAAAAGTGAACTGTTCCCAAAGCTTCCCCAGTAGTGGTGTTGAACTAGCCAGGGCCTTGGTGAGGCCTCACCTGGAATATTGTGTTCAGTTTTGGTCTCCTAATCTAAGGAAGGACGTTCTTGCTATTGAGGGAGTGCAGCGAAGGTTCACCAGACTGATTCCAGGGATGGCTGGACTGACATATGAGGAGAGACTGGATCAACTGGGACTTTATACACTGGAGTTTAGAAGGATGAGAGGGGATCTCATAGAAACGTATAAGATTCTGACGGGACTGGACAGGTTAGATGCAGGAAGAATGTTCGCGATGTTGGGGAAGTCCAGAACCAGGGGACACAGTCTTAGGATACGGGGTAGGCCATTTAGGACTGTGATGAGGAAAAACTTCTTCACTCAGAGAGTTGTTAACCTGTGGAATTCCCTGCCGCAGAGAGTTGTTGATGCCAGTTCGTTGGATATATTCAAGAGGGAGTTAGATATGGCCCTTATGGCTAAAGGGATCAAGGGTTAGGGAGAGAAAACAGGAAAGGGTACTGAGGTGAATGATCAGCCATGATCTTATTGAATGGTGGTGCAGGCTCGAAGGGCTGAATGGCCTACTCCTGCACCTATTTTCTATGTTTCTATATCTATGTTTCTAGCCACTGGTATGTGCACAAGAGCAGGCTGAGCTAACTATATTTCGGCACTTAGCTAATTATCCTTTATCTCCTTCCCTTCCTCTGGGAAGGAATTTAGTGCTAGGTTGTTGATTTATTTTTTATCACCAGATCAAGAGCAGAAATTTACTATCTGGGGAGACATGTGGAAACTTTCATCCTATCTCTTTGCATTACAACACAATGAAGGTCCCAAAATGGGTTGATCCTATACATGTCAGAATGTACAGATTTAAAAAAAAATTGAAGATCAATTATATTGTTGTGTGATACATGGTTGGCATGCTTATTGATGAATGCTGGTTAGGAAATTCTGTATCAGCAAGGATGATTAAAGTCCATTTTATTGGTGATTTTTACAAACCTGGGTTTTTTTTTCAGGTGCATTTCAGATTCAGTTTTTAGCATGAACAACCAGGCAAAAATTAGACCCAAAAGAGGCCAGATTAAATTTGGAGAAAAATCAATTTAAAAAGGTTCAGCTCAGTTTTCACTTGGAAATTTGCCAAGAAAACAAATTAGGTATTTTTTAAAAAAAGTTTTTAAGGTCAATAAAAAGGGATTCAAGGGTTATAGGGTGTAGGCAGGGAAGTGGAGTTGAGGCCAGGGTCAGATCAATCATGATTTTATTAAATGGCGGAGCAGGCTCAAGAGGTCGTATGGCCTACTCCTGCTCCTATTTCTTATGTTCTTATGTAATACTACAGTGGGCAAAACAGTGGGGCCACTAATCTATTTCTGCAAGAAGTTAAGCACAATGTAAGCTGTTTGTACACTTCAGTTATTTCATTAAAACAGAACTTTTCCACGGTAAGGTTTTTAATATTCTCTTCAGTACTTTTGTCAACGTTTTTTTGTGTGTACAAAATAACATGAATGAATGAAAAAAATAATTTTTCATTTAACCTCATGATATGGAGGGGAATGAATACCAATAAGTAGAATTAGACAGTGACCAAATCAACAGCTATTTTTTTTTAATTACATTTTTAGTCCAAGTTAATTATTAATGGGGGTGGGAGTGGAGATGAGAATTATCACCAATGGAAACCTGGAACAAAGCAGACACAAGGTTCTCTTAACAAAAGAGAAAATACATATTTCTACTTGATAACCTCTTTGACCAGGAATCAGTCTATGAATTTAACTTTAACATTTATTGCTGCTTAAATATGAACTTAAAGATTCTAAAGTCTTTTGGATAGTTCTCTCTTGAAAGACTTTGATACTGAAGATCAGGTCCCATGCACCACATTTATGATGTGATTGCATTGATAATGCCACAAATATAACGCAGATGCATCTCACGGCTCAATTTTCAGCATGAAAACCAAGAAGAATTTGGGGGTTTTAACTGAATAATTGGGAGAGAGTTTTCTTTTTTAACTAATTCAACAACAGCAGCAAGTAGCCTTTATATTGCACCTTTAATGTGGAAAAACTCCCAAGGTGTTTCACAGAGGTCTGATGGAAATGATACCAAGCAACAAAAGAGATTAGCAAGGCTGTTGGAAAGCTTGGTTGAAGAGCTGGTTTTGGGAAGCGTCTTAAAAGAGGAAAAGGGGCTTAGGGAGGGAATAGGATCACATCCAATAAATCCAGGAACTTCTGGTGGAAATCAATTTAAAAAAACTGACTTTAATGCATCAGATGATATTTTACGAATACTTCACAAAACTAGTCCAAGCATGAACCCATTCACTCCCAATGTACATAATTTCTGATCCAGCCATTACATTCAATGAACTAAAACAATCAGAATACGCATAATTTCTGATCTCAGCCTAACTGTTTATATATATAAATCAATCTGTAGTTAGCCATTTTTAACTGATCAATTAAAATAGAAGCAATTCATTGTGAAACTTCACCTAAAATTGTATTTTGGAAGCCTACTGTTTCTGTGAAATTTTGCTAATTGTTGTGGTTAAGAGTGGGCTAATGGATGAATATCTGGGCTGTGCAGCAAAGATTTTAAATTGGTTTATTTTTATCTGTAATTTAAGAGATTTTGACCCAAGCATCATATTTTGTAACAAATAGATTTATCAGAATTTGATTGTATGCATGGCACATTTGATGCATTGTTGCATGGTTGATTCAGTCTGATTTTGATGTTTTACTCTAGTTTCCCTTGAAAATGTCTTGCTGGATGTTAAAGAGCTACAAAGAGGCATGGACCTCACAAAGCGGGAGTACACCATGCATGAGCATAATGTAGTGCTAAAAGAATTTCTTAATGCCAATGAAGCAAAGCTGAAAAAACTGCAGGATGATGCAAGAATATCACAGGCAAGAATTCTTTCCCGTCATTACTTTCACGAAGCAAAACTGCTTTTTAAAGCTAGGGTCTTATTGGAATTAAAGAAAAATGACAGTAAAATAGAATTTTCAGTATAACCAATTGTTAATTTTGATATTTAAACTGCATCCATGCCAGCCATTAACATCTACACTTGTTGGCGGCTAGCTGACAAAATTAAGTGCGGGATTTAAACTTCCACTGTTGCCCCAAGGACCCATTTAAGCTGAACCTTCTCAAACTCCATAGTGTCTACAATTTGAATCAAAACTTTTAACTAATTTCTCTTTAGATTCAGATGAAAACTGGAATGCAGCTCAGAAAAGCCCTCCTGTCCATGCACTGATATTTTGTACTTGTGATTCTGGTACTCGTGAGCAATTCGTGTGCGGCACCCAGCACATAAGTTC
Organism: Pristiophorus japonicus; assembly: GCF_044704955.1. NCBI lineage: Eukaryota > Metazoa > Chordata > Chondrichthyes > Pristiophoridae > Pristiophorus > Pristiophorus japonicus. The sequence continues at coordinate 104,908,151 of NC_091979.1, read as the reverse complement.
CGATTTGTGACTGAGTCTTTTCCTTCTGCCACCAGCTGAACACCTTCGATCAGCTGACATGTTGCTAGAGCTTTCTTCTGTTGCTATCTCCACGTTTAAATGTCTATTGAAATGTGTAAGCTGATTTCCTCAATCTAGCGCGGCCACTAAGAAGCGCTGGCCTGGAATTTATGGGCTCATACATGACCTCATCTCTCTCATCTGGAGGGAGGAGAGAATGCCGGGAGATCTCAGAGATGCAGTGATCGTGACCATCTTTAAAAAAAGGGGACAAGTCCGACTGCGGCAACTACATGGGAATCTCTCTATCAGCCACTGGGAAAGTTGTCGCTAGAGTTCTCCTCAACCGTCTTCTCCCTGTGGCCAAGAAGCTCCTCCCGGAATCACAGTGCGGATTTTGGATTTTGTCCCCTATGGGGCACAAGGGACATGCAGCGCGACAACTGCAGGAAAAATGCAGGGAGCAGCGCCAGCCCTTATACATGGCCTTTTTCGATTTCACAGAGGCCTTTGACATTGTCAACCGTGAGGGTCTATGGAGCGTCCTCCTTCATTTCGGATGCCCCCAAAAATTTGTCAACATCTTTCACCTGCTCCACGACGACATGCAGGCTGTGATCCTTACCAGCGGTTCCATTACAGACCCAATCCACATCCGGACCGGGGTCAAACAGGCCTGTGTCATTGCTCCAACTCTCTTCTCAATCTTCCTCGCTGCCATGTTCCACCTCACAGTCAACAAGCTCCCAGTGGGAAGCTGTTTAACCTACGCCGCCTCCAGGCCAGGTCCAAGATCACCCAAACCTCTATCGTTGAGCTACAGTACGCGGACGACGCCTGTGTCTGCGCACATTCTGAGGCTGAACTCCAGGATACAGTCGATGTATTCACTGGGGCATATGAAAGCATGGGCCTTACGCTTAACATCTGTAAGATAAAGGTCCTCCACCAGCCTGTCAGCGCCGCACAGCACTGCTCTCCAATTATCAGGATTCACAGCGCGGCCCTCGACAACGTGGACCACTTCCCATACCTCGTGAGCCTCTTATCAACAAGAGCAGACATTGATGCGGAGATTCAATATCGCCTCCAATGCGCCAGTGCAGCCTTCGGCCGCCTGAGGAAAAGAGTGCTCGAAGACTGGGCCCTCAAATCTACCACCAAGCTCATGGTCTGTAGTAATACCCGCCCTCCTGTATGGATCTGTGGCATGGATGATGTATAGAAGGCACCTCAAGTCGCTGGAGATATATCACCAACGATGTCTGTGCAAGATCCTGAAAATCCCCCGGGAGGACAGACGCACTAACATTAATATCCTCATCCAGGCTAACATCCCCAGTATTGAAGCACTGACCACATTTGATCAGCTTCGCTGTGCAGGCCACATAGTTCACATGCCAGACACCAGGCTCCCTAAGCAAATGCTCCAAGTGGAGCTCCTTCATGGCAAACGGTGGGCAGCAGAAACGTTACAAGGACACCCTCAAATCCTCCCTGGTAAAGTGCGACATCATCACTGACACCTGGGAGACCCTGGCCGAAGACCGACTTAGGTGGAGAAAGTGCATCCGGGAGGGCGTTGAGCTCTTCGAATCTCAACGCCGAGAGCGTGAAGAGCTCAAGCGCAGGCAACGGAAGGAACGTGCGGCAAACCAGTCCCACCCAACCCTTCCCTCGGCGAATATCTGTCCCACCTGTGACGGTCTGTGGCTCTCGTACTGGATTGCTCAGCCACCAGAGAACTCACTTCAGGAGTGAAAGCAAGTCTTCCTCGATTCCGAGGGACTGCCTATGATGATGATGATGATGAGTACTTAGTTCATCATCCATCAATTTAAATGGATGGAAAATTAAGGGCTGCCATCTCATTTCCAGACCAGTGCTTCCCCAGGAGCGACCATTTTGAGAATCGGCCCGAACATCTCTTTTGAAGGATTTAATCGTCTAGCATCAATAATTCTATAAATATAACTCTTTCTAATTCTAACAATAGCAAAATGAAGCACTCATGAATTGTTACAAAGTTAAACTGTAGTTTATATAATAGGTGCTAAAACTCATATTATGGGCCGGATTTTCGGCAGGTTTGCTATCGGATTTTTGCCGCAATTTGACCCTACGCAGCGAAAACCCGGTCGCAAAGCCCAGGCGGGATCCTTGGGTACCTGTTTGCGGCGGTGCTTTCAAGTACCGCTGGGGAGAGGTGTGCTGACGTGTACCGACGCGGATTGCGTTACCGTCGTACTTTCGGCACTTTCCCGACCCGTACACCGCGCCCAGAATACCGACAGTCAAACCTGTCAGTACAGCCGGCCACCTGCAAAAAAGGTAAATTGAAGTTTTTATTTTTAATTCTTTTTCAGCTATTTGCTAGCTTAAGGCTTTTATGAATCTTTTTGGAATGTTTTTTGTAATTCCCCCCCCCCCCCCCCCCCCCGCCAAGGCCTCTATTGCTGCGCATATGACCACAGACTAAAGTTGCTGAAACTCGGGTTTTGCAACGTAATGGCCGAACTTTCGGCCATTACGTGCAACGCAGACATAATGGCCGAAAGTTCAGCCTAAAAACGATAGCGCAACGTAAACGTTAATTTTCACATATGTTACTGTTTTCGCTGAAAAACCCTGAAAGCTGAAAATCCAGCCCTAGGATGGCAACTTTTAGCTGTTTATCTTGAAACAATCCTGGCACTGCTGGATATGCATACTACTGGTGCAAAATATCATCATCATAGGCAATCCCTCGAAACAAGGATGACTTGCTTCCACACCGAGAACGGATGAGTTCACAGGTGTGTCAGTGATATTCCGGATCCCGAACTACATCCTGAAGGGTGGAAGATGTCTGTGCGTGGATTGTTTTTAACGTGTGCTGGCCGTTGCACCCCAGCCACCACACGGGCTTGACAGAGGTAGGTCTTGGTCCAGTGGCAAGGATTAACCAAGTCGACTGGAGACCAGCTCTGCTGCACGGACCCAGTGTGCACACATATCACAGTGTGGGCTGGCCGGTGCTGCCCCTGGGCCCTCGGTTCTTCTAGGCCCCGAACTTTCACCTCTCCTGGGCCCCGATCACATCCCTCTACGAACTCTTGCAGCTCCTTCGTCCCGACCTCGCTGCTCCTGCTGTACCTGCCCGCACTGCAGTCAGTCGTCACCCTCCTGCAGCAGCACGCGCTGCTCCTTGAAGTGGCATGCCTCCGCACGCTGCTCCCTCTAATGGCCCTGGCCTGCTGATGGACTTGCAGGCCGGGACCGTGCCAAAAAAAAAGCAATAAGGAATGGGAACATTGGCAGGAAAATATAAATGGCTGCTGGATGCCACCTTTTTGACCATGGACAGATTGAGATTTCAGCTCTTGTGCACAGGGCAATAGGTGTTTTTTTATTTTGTTGATCCATAAAACCTTCCCTTGACATTGGGGACGGTCCATGGCAGGAAAATTAAAGTCACCACTAGCTTTTCAACAATTGTAGATACACTCTCTGAAACTATTCTTGGAAAGAGAACACAAACGGACAACTATAAATGGACAACTAGTCTGGCTGTTCCCAGACAGTTCAGCCCATCTACTTTCTATGCTGCTCCAGCTTACAACTAATTCTACTGTATATTCAATACCTTGAGTTAGATTCAGTCCCCCACCCACAGCCCTGCATTCAAAATTGGCAGTAGTTTCTGTCAAATAAAAGAAAAATATAGTGATCAAAAGAAAAAAGTCGCAACAGTTATCAGCAACTCTACAGGAGCCACTGGAGATTTTTAACATTTGTGACACATGACCATTTCAGATCAAATACTTCTCTTCCTTTGAAACTGTAACCTCCTTCACAAACACCAGATGGCACTCCGCATCAAAAGGCATTCTTGTTTAATTAAGGCTGCATTTCATATGATTGGATACTAATCCAGCCACATTTATATTACAACACTGCAGCAGGGTTGGGCCTACCTCTGTTGTAATCTAAAAGCATAATTGGAAGATAGTTTAGATTTGGCTTCCTGTGGTTTTTACTTACTAGAGGTTTCTTAAAGATGAATTGCCTGCTGTAATAAGTTTGCAGGGGTTTTACTCGTGTTTTCCACTGGCAATTAATGCAGAATGCAATGAACAAGGGAAGTGTGGGCATTGGCAAAAGTTCACTGCAGTTTATATGCAAGTGGGATTTGCATATATCTGAGTTACATTGAAGATTGATGTAAAGAAATTGGGAACAGGGAATTGCATGTAACCAAATCAAATACAACCAAAATGCATACACGTGGCCTTGATTGTACTGTAATTTCCATACAGATAATGAACAAATTTGCATTTATACAAGTGCACTTCACGTCCTCTGATTTTTCCCCAATGAAGGGCATGCAGTGTAGTCAGTATTCAAATGTAGGCATTAGTGGCAGCCATATTATACACAAACAGCAATGAGATAAATGACCAGATAATCTGTTTTAGTGGTGAACAAGGGATAAATGCTGGCCAGGACAATGGGAAAACATCCCTGCTCTTCAAATTGAAGATCCATCTGAGAGGATAGATGAGGCCTCAGTTTAACATCTCATCTGAAAGAGGTCACCTCTGACAATGCAGAACTCCCTCAGTACTGCACTGATGTTATGAATCCATGACTTTCTGGCTCAGGCGTGGGTGCTACCACTGAGCCATGGCTGACATTTTAAATGGAGAAATTCAGAAGAAATAAATATGAGCAAAACAATGGGCCAAAAATTGCGGTCGGAGGCTTCCTTCGTACGAATGCCTCTGACCCCCAAAAAATCTACAAAACTATCTGTTGGTCCCGGAGGAACGTAGGATTCAGGTCTGAGACCTTCATTTGCTGCACAGCGCATGGGGATCTGTCTTCCACGTAGGAACGCATCTGCTGGAATCACGTGGGCCTGGACGACCAATCACTATCTAGTATTCTCATTGATAATAATGGGAACTCCATTTATACCAGCTCCCATTACTATCAATGAGAATAACCCCCTAAAACAAGAAACACAGCATAATAAATACAAAAAACAACTCACATATTTAAAATTAATTGAAATTAAATGTTGTAGAAAAAAAATATTTGAGGAACATTTTTTTTTAGGTGTTTTAATAGGGTTAAAAATAAACTTACCTTAATGGACAGGGTTTTAAATATAAAAATGAATGATTACATTTTATTTTTCTATGTTTTAAAAATGCTACGCTGGTAAAAGTAGGCTATACTCCTGCTTTTATCAGGTGTAAAAGTTTGAAGGACATTCGCTGGGCAAGAGTTCCTGTGGGGATGCGTAGAATCTGTCCAAATAAATTTTCACAAATTGGAAAAGTCGGTTCTCAGTGCATGTGCATCATGTGCCGAGAACCAGCTTTTGCGAGGCCTCGCCAGGAGCGTGCACATTTCGCACAGACCCGGCGAGGCCGCAATTTTCAGTCCATTATATAATATCCCTAATTTATGTTACAGGAATAAATTAAAATAAAGATGGTATTATTTTCAATAATGTGATTCTAATTTAAACGTAGCTCGGGTATGCATTATGCTACTGTTTAGAATGCTTACTGCAATTTTCTGTAGCATATATGTGATCATGACAATATATATGTTTTGATGCAGAATCTTTAAGGTTATTTCCTGCATTCCATTTTGATTCCAATCTCTTGTCTTTCTTTCAGATTATTTGAGATATATTACATATATATGTATGGAAACAAAGCTCTTGTAACTTAATAATGGCATTTGTACAACATATTTAGGCTGTAGATGTAATAATAGTAGACTAGTCAAATTTTTATAATTGTAACACATTAGTTTTCAATTCACATTGTTGATAATTCTGCAATAAACGATAACTACATGTTTGCACACAGTGAAGATTCTTAGTGGAAGGAAATAGGAAAGAAAGCTTGGGATATTAAATTGTTGAGTATATCAGTAAGTCACCATTAGTATTCAATTATTTTAATTTTGAGTCGCATGGTTTATTTTTCTAACTTTACCATACATTTTCAGAATTTTTCCTATTTTCGTCTTAATGTTTCACATTTTATGTGATATACAGGATGCCTTTGATGAGGTGGTTAAATACTTTGGAGAGAATACAAAGACAACCCCTCCATCAGTCTTCTTCCCTGTAATTGTGAGATTTGTGAAGTCATACAGGGTAAGAGCCACTCGCGTGTCCACTATTGCAAAAGATCCAGTAAGATTTGACATCGATTGTAGGTGTGAGTCATTGACATGTTTGATATTAACTGATTATATCTACTATACTTCTAAATGTATTGTGCCCGTTTTCTTACATTATTGCTTCAACCATTTTTTACCAAACTTCCCTAGTTTACAAAGTGAAGTTGATAAAAGTTGTGTACTGATTATCATCATTACAGATGGTAAAGATTCTGAGACGGCAGGTTTCTGACGGACCTGTAGGGTAAATTCATTGACCTCGCACTCCAGCAAAGAGTGCCTCACAAAGGGTTGGAGACACAGCTGCAGCACTATATTTACCCTCCTATTTTGGGGAACTTCTGAGTGCAGAAAAGAATAGCCTTTAATTTTTTTATGTATGATTTGATGCAGCATACTTTATAATTCTTAACAATTTTTAACTTTGAATGTTTATGTAAATGAATAATAATTAGTCTAGCAGATCTGAGGACAATTATTTTCAATTTGAAATTATCTAATGGAACAATGCAACTTCAACTAGTGCCTTGGGTATCACTGTGGACTGGCATTTGTACCTGTGGTTCCCCTGTGTAGCGAGTAGATGTGTTGCTGACAGGAGGGAAATAAATCAACATGAGTTCCAGCTCAAATATTTCAATAATACTGCTATGCAGCCAGAGAATGCTCGAGGCTGTAATCTTCACTGCCTTCACTCACCCTATTAGCTGCAGATTAAGATATGACCGTGCAGAATAGTAAGAGGGGAAAAAAAGTGTCAAGCTGTGTATCTTTTTCAATAGCAAGCAGACCAGGACAATGAGCTACGGAAGAAGCAGGAGCAAGCATTGTTGAATAAGATCCTTGAACAGGAAGCCATGTTGGAACATCAGGATGAAAAGGTACATTGATATTGGCTGAAGATGTGATTTTAAAAAAAATAAAGTACTGGAAAATTAGTAATAGTGGTGTAAAATTCACAGAATTTTATGTAGGCTAGCTAGGTGACAAAATCTAAAAACTGGAGCAGTGCATAAGTTGGAACTGCTCCTGCCCCTAGACTTTGTGGTAGTGATTTGATAAAGAAAACTGACTCATCTATTATTCACAAGTTAGCAACAATTCACTTAGTGTTGTACTAACCAAATAACCTAAAATACTAAAACCCACTCAAGGATCCTTAGCAAAATTATCAATGGAAGGATCAAAGGGGAGATCCTCCAGTGGCTGGACTTATATCTGACACAAAAGAAGATAGTTATGATTGCCTGAGGTCAATCATCACAGCCTCAGAGCACTTCATGAGTTCTTCATGGACGTGTCCTTGGTCCTTCAACTGCTTCATCAATGAAGACTTTGTCCTAATGTTAGGAATGGAGCTTTAATTGACAATTCCAGTGTTCAGATCCATTCACAACTCCTCTAATAATGAAGCAACCAACACCAGCTTACAGCAGGACTTGGACAACATCTGGGCTGACAAATGGCAGGTAACATTCATGCCATATAAGTTCCAGGTAATGATCATGTTGAACAGAAGAAACCCAACTGCCTTTTCTTAACCTTCAGTGGACCATCAACTCCAGATAGCCCACCATCTGTCAGATATTCAATTGGACCAGCCTAATCAACACTTTGGGTACAAGAGCAGGACAGAGGCTGGGTACTTTGTGATAAGTGGCTCATTTCTTGATCCCCCTCCCCACACACTTTTCCACCAAGGCTCAAGTCAAGAGTGTGATGGAATACTTGCCATTTGCCTGAATGGGTGCAGCTGTAACAACATTCAAGAAACTTGGCACCATCCAAGACAGAACAGATCACTTGATTGGTGCCCCTGCCACTAGACTCTATCTATCCTCTTCTCCACCTACTAGATGTGATCAAATATTTCTACTTTCTATATTGTCATAAAATCAGAGAGAACAGAAGGAAGCCCATCGTGCCTGTGCCAGCTCTCTAAAAGAACTACCAATTAGTCCCACTCTCCTGCTCTTTCCCCATAGCTCTATGATCATAATATTTTGTAGTATTCAAAGCAGATTATATCAAAGGCTGGTTCTAAACGTAGATCTATGTGTTTTAATGGCATTAAGACTGAATTTTGAAAGATATTGAAGACTTTAAACCAATATTGTTCTGCAAATATTGAATGTTAATTTTCTGTTTTATTACATTTTAGTCCCCATCTCATAAAACCAAGAGACAACAGCAGGAGTTAATTGCAGAGCTGAGGAGGAAACAAGTCAGAGAGCACAGACAGGTCTATGAAGGAAAAGATGGTGCCATTGAGGATATCATTACAGGTAAGGCGAGGCATATTGGCCATGGAAGGTGAGAGTAAGCTTCAGTGAAACTTCTGATCTTCTTCTGACCCAGTGCTCCCATGCAAGCAAATACAAGGCCAGACACAGTAATAATAAACAGAAGTACAATTTTTACAGATTTAGGTATACCTAATACTGTATGTAGTTTTCAGGAAAACATTGTAGTGAATGGTATTATTGTTTTCCATGCCCTTCTCCCCCTTCTGTCCATATGGCTACTTGTTTATCCCATTTCACCCAGAAGGGCAGGATGCTCCAGACCATTTACATGTCCATGATTTGCCAGTGCCACACTTTGTCTAGCTTGCAAGAGATGTTCTTGCTGGGGGATAGAGTAAAATTTGTTTGAGGAAATCATTTCAGGTGTTTCATCTTGTGCCCACATCAGGATTGATGGATGAGATTCCTTACACTTGTATCTGATAGATTTGAGTACACAGACCTGGAACACAGCAGCTGAGGGAGGAGGTAGATGACCTGGTGCCAGGCTTCCATCAATGCTACTCGATGTTGGCAGCAAGGAGATAAGTGGAGAGAAGCCCTGGGGCAACTGTTTTCAATGTTCGTTCCGTTCCTGTAGCTCCCCACCGTGATATAGTCAGATCAGGGATTCAGAGGACTGAAGATTCAACTTGAAAACCACTCAAGTTATCATTTATTTCAAGCATGCACTTAATCTCTTAATGGAGGTGAATAACTAAAGTACATGGACTTTTGGCTTTTTATCTCTGTCTGCATCTCTCCTATCTTTAATTGTTGATTGCATTCAGAATTAGTTTTACAGAAATTACACACATCAAGTCCAATCGCATCCTTTAACAGTGTGTGTGAAATTTGGCACAATGTTTGTAAATTGGAGCAGTTTTGTAACTGTCAGTAAGGTAATAAGCTTTGCCTTATACCCCACTAGAAAAATTAAACCATTCCACATGCAAGGGGAATGTACACTAAAGAGAATTTGGTACTTTAGATCTTCATTCCAGTTCGCAGTTAAATGCAATGGGCTATTTTAACTTTTGCCAACAGTGTAAACGGGTAATACTGGAAAGGCTGCCCACATACCCTGACCGATTTTTTAAAATCAATTGAGGGGAAAATCGGGCTATCTGATATTACCTTTTTACACCATCACCAAAAGTTAAACTGACCCCTAACGTGTTTAACATTCATTGTATTCCTCATTGTAATTAATGTCTCACACTAACACCATGAGTTTTTTGTTGTTGCAAGTTCTTTTAACTGCTCATTTTAATAAATGCATGATGTAATAGTGTAATGTATGCCTTATGATTAAATCTTTTAAATGAGTGCTAATATGTAGCTTGCCAACGTGAAAGATTATTTACAGACTCCAGCAATTGATGTTTCGCGTAATGCTTTTTAACAATCTAATTTTTTTTTTAAATGTCGAAGTACCTGTGCCTTAACTTAGTTATTGACTAACCATATACTAGTACACTAGTTTGTTTGCTTCTTATTGTTTCCTCTTTGTCTTGTTTGGCTGTTATCTTCCATGCAGTGCTGAAGACCGTGCCCTTTACAGCTCGAACAGCCAAACGTGGCTCTCGGTTCTTCTGTGAATCAGCTCACTCTGAAGATTCCCATTACTAAAATATTACATTTTAACAACTGAAGCTCTTAAAGGTTGCCTATTTTTTAATAAAATGCCTACTCCTTTTTTTCTGGCCATGTGAAATGTGATACCTTGAAAAGAATGAGAAAGCGTGTTACATTTTGGGAATTATTTTTGCTCATTTTCCATTACAGTTGCATGTTTTAAAGTTAGTGAGGACTTTATTGTGCATTTTGGCTGTTTGAAATGCATTGGTATGGTATTGATATATTGCCGGCTGTTCTTGTACATTACTTCATTGCTACGCCATGCTTGTGCTATTCATTCTTACTGTAATCCACCTGACTATGTTAATGAAATGTTTGGTGCTGTAAATAGAAATGGTAAAATTGCCCTGCATGAAAGTATTATTTCTTTGGTTTTGCAGTCAAACTAATGCATGAATTGGAAAATGTTTGCATTTTCAGGCATATTTTGCTTGCTTGCTTGCTTGTGGGGTGGGGGGGGGGGGGGGGGGGGCTATTCTGACTGAGCCACTTTTAATATATGCATGACCTAATCTGTGTTTGCTGTAGTTCTCTGGCATGTATATTTTTAGTGGATTTGCACAATGAATGAATTCAACCAAAAATGCTTGCATTGAATGACTTCAGGTCAAGTATCAAAGCTATACATGAGGCTCTTCTGATCACTAAAGCATTTCATCTAACACAGCATGTGCATCTCAATTTATACCCTATTTTAACTGATATGTCATTAAAAGATCAATTTTACTGATCTTACCAACACTCTATGATCATTTAATGAAACTCTGTTATGAGAGAAATGTTACTTTTTATCAACTTGGAAATTATGATGATCTGTGTTTAACTCTTGCATAGGGCTATGTTATGTCCTGTCTTGTTGAAGTCAATCTTCAAAGCAGCTTGTGAATTTGTTTCCACGAACTGAATTGTGAACGTGGACTCTGCCTTCTGTACTCTGCTTCTGCTGTACTGTATCTGCAACAGCTGACAAACCTGTTCTAACCTCTCTTTTGGTGGCTATTCTGCTGCAATGGCTAACTGTGCTGGAAATCTGGAACATTAGAATGAGAGTTATTTATTCCTCTTTTCCCTCTTTTTAAAAATGTAACCATCCTTTGTGTTTTTTCTGTTTAGCTCTAAAGAAGAATACTATCACTAAATTTCCAAATTGTCCCTCGAGGGTAAGGAATGTTTCTTGCACAGCGGTGGTGGAGGACACACAGAGCTGGCAAGCATTGCTTTTTCTTGCTACAGCTATACTATAGCAGACACGTGTATAAATATGCATACGATAAAGCAGAAAATGCATGCTTTATCAATTTGTATTTATTAGAGAAAGCTAATACTATAAGAATGAGATCTTTTTTCAGTCTCGAGTAATGTTAGTGGAGTGTAGCCATGTTAGGGGTCACTTTCTGTGAGGTTCTCCCGCTCGTCTCTCTTAACTTTGGGGGAAATGCCAGAAAATTGGGGCAACACCATTTATGCCATTTGTAAGGGTTTCAGCGGGTCTTCCACTGAAGTTACAGCAAACAAGACAATCCCATTAGAATATTATTCAGATACGCCTTGATCACCAGTATGGTGCTGCGGAAACACAGATTTCCGTTTTGTGATTAGTTAGCTCTTGGGCAATTTGAATTGGAAAATGAAAGAAGTGTTCAATGATATATAAAGCATGTGTGAATCATCTCCAAACTATACTCTTTAAAACTGTGAAAGGCTTGTCTCATCATATATCTGCTTCTCAGCCAGGGCTACTTGCAAAGATTTGTTTCCATGGCTGGTAAGTTTAATTAGGAAAATGGAGCATTGCGTAACTTAATTATTCTTGATACTGAAACCTAATTGGGTTGAGATTCAGCTCTTTGAGGATGTTATAAATAAGGTATATCCTGAAACTCTATATAATAGTTTATTTAGACTTTCAGAAAACACATGAACCTTCCCTTCTCCTGTGTTATCCAGCTCCGTGGGACTGCCCTTGTGTGACTTCACTTTTGCCTGTCCCAACACAATCAGCCTCATCTCAAGCAATAGCTTCTTTGGTTGTCCTAACACCATCACCTTTGGAGTCTCCCAAAGGATCTATCCTTGGCCCTTGTTTCTAACTCTTCAACATGCTACCCCTCAATGGCATCACTGCATGCACATACTCAGCTTCTAAATATATGACTAGTGACACCCAGCTCAACTTCACTACCAGTTTACTGACCCCATGAGCACCACAATGTTGTTCAGAAAGCCTATGTGATATCCAGTGGTGGATGAGTCTCAATTTTCTCCAACTGACCATTAGGGGTGACTGATGCCATCACCTTTTGACCTCTGCCATAAACTTAATTTCCCTGATAACAATATCATCCCACGCCATAGCCATCTTTTTTTTATTCATTCACATGATGTGGCCATCGCTGGCAAGGCCAGCATTTATTGCCTATCCTGAATTGCCCTCGAGAAGGTGGGGGTGAGCTGCTGTCTTGAACTGCTGTAGTCTCTGTGGTGAATGTACTCCCATAGTGCTGTTACGTAGGGAGTTCAAGATTTTGACCCATCAAAGATGAAGGAACAGCGATATATTTCCAAGTTAGGATGGTGGTGTAACTTGGAGGGGAACTTGCAGGTAATAGTGTTCCAATGTGCCTGCCTTCTAGGTGGTAGAGGTCGTTGGTTTTGGAGTTGCTGCAGTGCACCTTGTAGATGGTACACACTGCAGCCACGATGTGCAGGTGGTGGAGGAAGTGAATGTTTAAGGTGGTGGATGGGGTGCCAATCAAGTGGGCTGCTTTGTGGATCATGTTGAGCTTCTTGAGTGTTGTCGGAGCTGCACTCATCCAGGCACGTGGAGAGTATTCCGTCACACTCCTGACTTGTACTTGGTGGAAAGGCTTCAAGGAATCAGGAGGTGAGTCGCTCGCTGCAGAATATCCAGTTAAGTTTCTGGTCAATGGTGACCCTCAGGGTGTTGATGGTGGGGGATTCGGTGATAATCAGTTCAGGCTGAACTGGAGCATGCAAAACCTTGGCACCTGTTTGAAGCTGTACATCCTATCCATCTCCACACTTTTGCCACCTCCATTCCTACCTTACCACTTGCTGCAGCTGAAACCCTTAGTTATGCTTTTGATATTTAAACTGCTGCAGTCCCTGTGGTGAAGGTACTCCTGACCAGTCTTTCATCCTGCACCTTCTGCAAACTTCAAATTTGTTCAAAACTCAGGTGCCTGGATTCTGTCCTGCACTAAGTCCTGGTCACCTATCCCTCTTATTCTGCCTGCTCTTAATTCCGTCCTTGTTCTCGGGTACATTACATTTTAAAAGCCTCATCCCCAAACCCCTTCAAGGTCTGTTCAGTCTCCTCCACCTTTACATTACATTGTGGTCCTGACACAGGCCTTTTTTCCATTACCCCCCCCACCCCCTGAAATTCCCTTCCTAAATCCTTCTGCCTCTCCACATTTCTCAATCTTGAAAGCCTTCGCAAAACTCATCTTTTTGACCAAGCTTTTGATCCTCTAACTCTCCCACCACAGCTCAGCTTTCACAGCTTTAGTCCATTTATGTATGCTCCTCCCCCAGTGCCTTGGGATGATTTCTATATTAGAGGCACTATACAGAAACAACAACCACTTGCATTTAATCTAATCTATATAAATGCCCTGAACATAGAAACCAATCTGGAATCTTGCAGACAACAATATCATTGGGAAGCAGCAGAGAAATGTACAAGCCGGACGGGTTGCACCTCAACAGAGCCGGGACCAATATCCTCACGGGGAGGTTTGCTAGTGCTGTTGGGGAGAGTTTAAACTAGCTTGGCAGGGGGGCGGGAATCTGAAACTAGATTCAGTAGGGAGGGGAGTAAAGCTGGAATTAGAAAGCAAAAATAAAGAAAGTGAGTTTGACGGAGAGAGGAAACAAACAGGAAAAAAAGGTAAAAAAACAAACTTAAAGGCACTTTGTCGAAATGCACGTAGCATTTGTAACAAGATAGATGAGTTGACGGCACAAACTGAGACAAATGGGGGTATGATCTAATAGGCATTAGAGAGATGTGGTTGCAAGGTGACCAGGACTGGGAATGAAATATTCAGGGGTACTTGACAATCCAGAAAGACAGACAGAAAGGAAAAAGGTGGTGGGGTAGCTCTGTTGATAAATGATGGAATCACTGCAATAGTAAGAAACGATATTGGCTCAAATGATAAGGGTGTTGAAACCGTTTGGGTGGAGATAAGGAACAATAAGGGGAAAAAGTCACTGGTGGGCATAGTCTATAGGCCCCCAAACAGAAGCAACTCTGTTGGTTGGAGCATAAACCAGGAAATAGTGGGGGCTTGTAAAAAGGGAACAGCAATAATCATGGGTGATTTTAACCTCCATATTGATTGGACAAATCAAATTGGTCAGGGTAGCCTTGAGGAGGAGTTCATAGAGTGCATAAGGGACAGGTTCCTTGAGCAGTACATAATGGAACCAACCAGGGGGCAGGCTGTCTTAGATCTGGTCCTGTGGAATGAGACAGGATTAATAAACAATCTCCTAGTAAAGGATCCGCTTGGAATGAGTGATCATAGCATGATTGAATTTCAAATTCAGATGAAGGGTGAGAAAGTTGGATCTCTAACCAGCGTACTAAGCTTAAATAAAGGAGACTATGAAGGTATGAGGACAGAGTTGGGTAAAGTGGACTGGGAAAATAGATTAAAGTGTAGGACGGTTGATGAACAGTGGTGTACATTTAAGGAGATATTTCACAACTCTCAAGAAAAATATTTTCCAGTGAGGAGGAAAGGGTGCAAGAGAAAAGATAGCCATTCGTGGCTAACTAAAGAAAAAAAAGATGGTATCCAATTAAAAACAAGGGCATACAAAGTGGCCAAAACTAGTGGGAGGACAGAAGACTGGGAAGCTTTTAAAAGCCAGTAAAGAACGACTAAAAAAAATGATTAAGAAAGGGAAGATAGTCTATGAAAGTAAACTAGCGCAAAATATTATAACAGATAGCAAGAGTTTCTATAGGTGTATAAAAAGGAAAAGAGTGGCTAAAGTAAATGTTGGTCCCTTAGAGGACGAGACTGGGAAACTAGTAATGGGGAACATGGAGATGGCAGAAACTCTGAACAAATATTTTGTATCAGTCTTTACGGTAGGGGACACGAACCATATTCCAACAGTGGATAGTCTAGGGACTATAGGGGAGGGGAAGGAACTTAACACAATCCCAATCACTAAGGAGGTGGTACTCAGTAAGATAATAGGACTAAAGGCAGATAAATCCCCTGGATCTGATGACTTGCATCTGAGGGTCTTAAGAGAAGTAGCGGCAGGGATTGTGGATGCATTGGTTGTAATTTACCAAAATTCCCTGGATTCTGGGGAGGTCCTAGCAGATTGGAAAACTGCAAATGTAACAACCCTATTTTAAAAAAAGGAGGCAGACAAAAAGCAGGAAACTATAGACCAGTTAGCCTAACATCTGTGGTTGGGAAAATGTTGGAGTCCATTATTAAAGAATCAGTAGCAGGACATTTGGAAAAGCAAAATTCAGTCAGGCAGAGTCAGCATGGATTTATGAAGAGGAAGTCATATTTGACAAATTTGCTGGAGTTCTTTGAGAATGTAACGAACAGGGTGGATAAAGGGAAACCAGTGGATGTGGTGTATTCGGACTTGGAGAAGGCATTTGACAAGGTGCCACATAAAAGGTTACTGCACAAGGTAAAAGTTCATGGGGTTGGGGGTAATATATTAACATGGATAGAGGATTGGCTAACTAACAGAGAACAGAGAGTCGGGATAAATGGTTCATTCTCTGGTTGGCAACCAGTAACTAGTAGGGTGCCACAGGGATCAGTACTGGGACCCCAACTATTTAAAATCTCTATTAACGACTTGGAAGAAGGGACTGAGTGTAACGTAGCCAAGTTTGCTGACTATACAAAGATGAGAGGGAAAGCAATGTGTGAGAACACAAGAAAATCTGCAAAAGGACATAGCCAGGCTAAGTGAGTGGGCAAAAATTTGGCAGATAGAGTATAATGTTGGAAAGTGTGAGGTCATGCCCTTTGGCAGAAAAAAATTCAAAGAGCAAGTTATTATTTAAATGGAGCAAGATTGCAAAGTGCTGCAGTACAGCAGGATCTGGAGTACTTGTGCATGAAACACTAAAGGATAGTATGCAGGTACAGCAAGTGATCAGGAAGGCCAATGGAATCTTGGCCTTTATTGCAAAGGGGGTGGAATATAAAAGCAAGCAAGTCTCGTTACAGTTGTACAGGGTATTGGTGAGGCCATACCTGGAATACTGGCAGTTTTGATTTCCATATTTACGAAAGGATATACTTGCTTTGGAGGCAGTTCAGAGAAGGTTCACAAGGTTGATTCCAGGGATTAGGGTGTTGACTTATGATGAAAGGTTGAGTAGGTTGGGCCTCTACTCATTGGAATTCAGAAGATTGAGAGATTATCTTATTGAAACGTATAAGATTATGAGGGGGCTTGACAAGGTGGATGCAGACAGGATGTTTCCACTGATGGGGGAGACTGGAACTAGAGGGCATGATCTTAGAAGGGGCCGCCCACTTAAAACAGAGATGAGGAGAAATTTCTTCTGAGGGTTGTGAATCTATGGAATTCGCTGCCTCAGAGAACTGTGAAAGCTGGAACATTGAATAAATTTAAGACAGAAATAGACATTTTCTTAAACGAAGGGGATAAAGGGTTATGGGGAACGGGCGGGAAAGTGGAGCGGAGTCCATGATCAGATTAGCCACGATCTTATTGAATGGCGGAGCAGGCTCGAGGGGGTCGTATGGCCTACACCTATTCCTATTTCTTACGTGATGTATAGGGTTAACAAGTTGCAGATGGATTTGCATTGATTACGCAATTAGGAAGAGAAATTGCAGTGTGTGTTTGATAAGTATACAATGAATGGAATAGAATTCGCACAGGGAGACTTTGTCTAGACAATTGGAGATGAATTTCAGATCTCTGGATCTTCCCATGGAATGCAGCATGGCGAGATCTCCCCCCTGCTGCAAGAATGGGTCCCGATCCTGGCCAGCTTTCCAGGGCAGCTGTCTTCTCTGACGGAAAGTGCCAGAAGTGTGTGGGGGAGTGGGGGGAGGGGAGAGAAGGGGACAGAAATTGGCAGGCAGTTGGGAGAGTGGCTCCCAAAAGATTTCCGGATGCATTTTGCTTCAATGACCTCTGGGAGCTTGTGTAACTTGAGTGGAAAAGCTGCTGTAAGGCATATGTGCTGGGATTCTTTTCAACCGATGTAAAGAATCATCTGCTTTTCTTCAGTAGACAAGCTAAAGCTTGCTCCCAGAAAAAAAGCTATTCCTGTGATAAGTAAGGATTTTTGGAATCTAATGTATCTATTGTACCAAAGCTCGTGGAAACCATAATCAGAGAAACTATGGTAGCATTTCAATTACAAGTTACGATCTGGTTGCTAATTTGGCTGCAGAGTAAATCAATCAATCAATCAACCTGAAGCTCATGCGGTATAAATGGAATGATCCTCTCATGTCCGGCACAAAGCTGGAACAGTAAATATCGACATTTCTACAACCTTCACTATGGTATTTGGGCCTCATTTCAGAAACGAGCTTCTAGCAGTATATCAGACGGCCTGCTGAATGGGATATTCAGCTTCCTCAGATGATTACAACACTACATAATAATGAATGTCAGTAATTTTCTTATCACAATGCTTTAAGGAAGAATGTTTTGCCGTACTCTCTTTTCCATCTTCAGTGACCAGTGGTGATTGGAAGTGCCACTCACTTTGTTGATGAAACGTACTCCCTCAGTGCCACCAACTCTGAAGAACAGGTGGCATCCTGATAGTTCTCCATTTTCTTCTTGTTAAATCGTGTATTCACTGTTGAGAAGATTCCATAACCAAGGAAGATGGGGCATACAAGGGTCAGCGACCTTAAGTTCCAGTGGTTGCTGATCACACCAGATCTACACCGCGGAATGAAGGTACCAAAGGGACTCTGTAGAAATTCCAGAAGTCCAGCACCACTGCAAGAAGTCCAATGGATCAGGACTTCATCCACCTGCCTGTCCTCATCATGTCCCAAATTCTGAGGATGAGGTTTATTTAATGATGCTACAGGGGTACCCAGCCTCCCATGGCAGGATGTTGGAATAGTACCTTGCCGTTCTGTCATGAGGTGACAGTGTCGTGAAATGATTCCATTTCATTGGATCCTTATTCTTTCACGTTCTCCTAATGGCAAAAGATTGTCATTTGGATATGGCATTGTGGAGCCTACTTATGGACCAGGAATGTCGGATCCTGTTTTGTGCAGTTGTACTTACTGGTGGGCAGATCTGGCAACATTTCCATCTGAGGTTGCCAGTACCAGCTCCAAAAATGATATCACCACAGAGTGGGTAGACCGATGAAGCATCCATCTCCCACACTCCACTAGAATTTCTGAAACTGGTTCTACCCCCAAATGATGATTTTATAAAAATCTTTCTCATCAATGGCAAAATTAGTGTTCTACATAATGTAGAGCCACAGTGATGGAATATTGCAGTCCTGTTTTACAGGCTGTAAAGAAAAGCAATCTCTTGCTAGTCAAAATCAACGAAATATAGACTTGATGAAGGTGGCCTATTTCTTGCCACTGTCCAGCTTCTCTGGTGTCAAGTCTTGGGCTGTCAATCCCCACAAGATTATGCCTGGAGCCGCATAATAGAAGGTGCTGGCTAGATGTCCATGATCACACAAGCATGCTACAGCTGTACCACCTTTATTTTGCATCCTACACAATTCCTACACAAATCAGCAGTGAAACTTCACCAGGGCCCTGAAGATTCTGCAGCAAATCATCTCAATCTGATTAATTTTTAAATAGTGTAAAAAAAAAAATCATACAATGCTAAATTGGTGGGTTTTGTTTTAGAAAAGATTGTGCGTAAAACTGTTTACTTTGCATACAATTTCAGCACTAGTGTGCTGCTTAATGGTTTACAGTAATATGTGTCACTTAACACCTAGCTGTCTCACCTGACTTCACCTATTAAGTGGTAGCTATCATTGGAAGAGCTCAAAAAGGAGAAATCTAGCAAAAAAGGTTTAATTTGGGATTTAAGCAAGCACATATTTGGTAATCAATTATATTAAATTACTTAAAAGCAGATTATATTCAGCTTTCTTGGCCAAGGAGTGGGAGTTGCAGCAGAGGCCCACCAAAGTGGTGGAAAAATAAAGTGAAGGCAAGGAGAAAATATATATATATATATATATATAATATACACTTTAAAAAAAAAAAGCTTTTATAGAAAAACTGCATACCACAAGTGAAGTATACTCAGACTGGAATGAATGAAAGTGCATTACCATCAAATGGATTGCTCCACAGTACAGTGGTATGTGACTAGGCAGAAATGATTGTGTTTGCAATTAGCTATTGAAAATTACCTTTTAATTAGGTTGGCTGTTGCTTGAAATAATCCAGTTCAAAAACTGATTGAATACATCATAAAAATGTAATTTACAGGCAAATATAGGGATAACAGGAGTTGCTCAATTTTGCAGAGCTGTCAGTAGTTTTGATACAGTAGTATTTCTTGCTGGTACTTTCTGGGATTGACCACTGCACACAAGCTGCTTTGCTAGATTGTCTTCTCATTCACAGTAAAACATTTGCTTTTTTTCCTTTGTTTTTACATCATCTTAATTTGAACTTCATTTCTACAGATCTTAGGAACCAACCGTACAGGCGTGCAGATGCGGTGAGAAGAAGTGTGAGAAGACGTTTCGATGAACAAAACTTGCGCTCAGTGAATAGCACTGAATTGGCATTGTGATGGAGAAGGAAAGTGTTGAGAGTATGAGTGTGTTTGAATGATACGGTGTCTGCGTGAAGCGTGCGTGCGTGCGTTTGTTACCACGTAACTAGAGTGACATGCTGTTGGAAACTGGGATGAGGGCAAGAGGAAGAATCACAGGCAATCTGCGTGGGCTAGCAGATTTATTCAGCCCAAGTTAACAAGTGCCTCAATGTAAAAATTCCTCTCGAGCTACACAGCACAATACTGCTGCAGCGTGTAACTGTTGATATAACAACTGATGTTTTATTATATTCAATAAATTAACAAGGTTGCAAACTAAAAATTGTGATCTCTAAACTGTTTTAAATTTGACATGAAATGTTGAAGCCAAGAAAAATGGATAGAGATGCTTGGTGTTTGGTGGAGATAAGGAATAATGCATGTGGAATAGCTTGCCATAAACTGCCGAGGCAGTTAATGTTAATTGAGTTCATTTGAAGACTGCACACTGTACTTGCGTTGCACACAATTTGTTTGTTTGTATTGGCACTATCTAACCATGGCACCAAATCTGTGGAATTTGGTAATTTAAATAGAGAAGCAACTCTCTTCACCACAGGTGACCAATCTACAATGATCAACAGATACAATACTATCTTGTTTGCCAGCAGTGTCAAAAGAAATGGAACAAACAGGCCTACGGGTGCATTGTGAGGACAAACGTTTAAAGAAAAAGTTATATACTCATCAAATATGGAGTATTGGGGGAAAAAAAACTTGTAGATATGACTACGGTATTAACCTCTAACTAAACAGTATTAAGCGTCTGAGGACCAAAAGTAGAAATTTGTTACTGGACACAAAGGTGTAAAATTGTACATTAACAATTTTCAACAGTTGAAGTAGAAATTGAATTCATGTACTTCTCTGAAAATGTGCCTGTTTGGCTTATATTTTAATCTCCTTGATTGCATTGCCTCGCCATGTTGATTGTAAAGTTTATTGTATAGTATTTAACCACTGAACTCCTTCCTGTTTGCATTTGGCTCATGTGACCCACTTGTGACTGGCATTATTTTTTGTTTTGAACAATGTGTAGTTATATTTAGATAAAGCTGTCCTAAATGTACAGATATTTTGCTAAGAAATCAGTGCATTTTTATGGTTTTTTACAGTTCTTTGATTCACTCGATAGCCTCTGGGTAATATTGTACATATTGTTTAAAAATATTGCGACAGCCTGTGCTATACAATTTGAATGTTATTTTAACTTATAGTTCTGTTTTTATATTTAACTAAAATGACAGTGACCAAGGTTTGGCTCATCATTATCAGATTAACTTCTGCTTACAGTTTCACTGTAAACTTAATTTTAAAGTCATCTGCTTTGTATCATTTTCTACACGGTGTGTATATGGTGCATAGAACATGCCAAGATTGTGTCTTTTGTCCACCGGCAAGTAAACAAGGAAGTTGACGATAAGGAGAGTGCAGTGTTCAATTTTAGCAATATCTTGGGTCAACTGACCATAAATTCTAAGTTAACGCACAGCAGCTAAATTTTAAAGATTGCAAATTTGAGTGAAGAATTTTATGTTGTCCTGGATGAGTGACCGGAATGTTGGCATGTTCTGCTCATGTACTTTAGTTTCCTGCTTGTTGGCAAAATAGAACTGTTTTATAAAAAAAACTATTAATAGAAACCAGATTTGTTAATGGTCAAATAAACACCTTTACACTACTACATAGAAGTCTCTGCTTGAAATCTTCCAGAGTGTATTACCCAAAAAAAGAAAAACAAACTTCCAGTTACATTTTACACATGGTGTGAGATTCTTCTGTTAAGTCAGGCTGGGGTGGGACCTCTGCCTGATCCTCTGCATCTACTCCAACCATGACCTAGTTCCTTGTGTTACGGGTCATTAATTAAGGAGGACAGGATTCCTATTGCCAGGAGAAACACCAGCTCCCAGCTGCAATATCTCAGCAGCGCTGCTTCACCAACAGAAGAGGTGGCTGGAAAGGGGGATAAGGACACTGGAGATCAACACAGCCACAGCCTTGACAGACAGAAATTTGCACAGGGTGTGTGCGTGCCTATAGAAACATAGAAAATAGGTGCAGGATTGGCCATTCGGCCCTTCGAGCCTGCACCACCATTCAATGAGTTCATGGCTGAACATGCAACTTCAGTACCCCATTCCTGCTTTCTCACCATACCCCTTGATCCCCCTAGTAGTAAGGACTACATCTAACTCCTTTTTGAATATATTTAGTGAATTGGCCTCAACAACTTTCTGTGGTAGAGAATTCCACAGGTTCACCACTCTGGGTGAAGAAGTTTCTCCTCATCTCGGTCCTAAATGGCTTACCCCTTATCCTTAGACTGTGACCCCTGGTTCTGGACTTCCCCAACATTGGGAACATTCTTCCTGCATCTAACCTGTCTAAACCCATCAGAATTTTAAACGTTTCTATGAGATCCCCTCTTATTCTTCTGAACTATGGTGGAAGAGGCCTCTACTCAGCCCTCTCCCTAGATTCCCTAATCTTGGTATCACTTTCCTCAGAGCAGGTTCCAGGAAATGATAACTGAAATAGGTTGAAAGGAAATGGGGAAGAGATCTATTGGTAAGCCCAGTGTAAAGTTTCAATTAACTACCCCAGTCATTTTCTCAACAGTTCTAGCCCCCTAGATGAAAGTTAGCTCAAAAATGGCAGCAGTCACTCAGTACCATTATGTTCTCGCTGGTACAGGGTGGTAGGGGAACTAAAGTCAGGGCCATATAAGACAGTGCAGGACAATCCCCATCCACAATCTTGTAAGAATACACCATGTATGAAGATCTCAAAGCCCCAAACATGTTTTCGTGTACATTTCTGAAGCAGCCAAATAGATCCACCTGAAGCTGCATCTCTATTTCACAAAGGTCACTGCTTGTTGCACTGAAGTATATAGCGATAGTGTATCTACATTCAGACAGACAGCTTTGATCTAGGACTGGAAGTGGTAAATTTATAGCCATAATCTTAGAATTCTAACTAGATATCCAGGTGGCCTGTGTTCCCTTGTCTGAATAAAGAGGTCAGGTATGAAGGTTATGGTTGTAAAAACACTGATGCAAGTGCTCTCAATTGTCCACCCAGTGTCTAATTTCTGATGTCATAGACCAATAAAGCAAGTGAGATGTTAAAGTAGACTATAATGTTTTATGTGGTATTGTTAGTCAAGTAATAATTCAGATGGGGAGACTGATTTCAGCAGAAAACAAATTTTAATGTTTCTGTGATAAAACATACAAAAATATTCTGCTCCCTTTCTGAGCAACGCTTAAGTATTTCAGACACAAGTATATACAGAGATGGAAAATAAACCCTCTGCTGCATTTCATGCCTTGGAAAATTAAATTTTAGAACAACTTCAATAAAATTTGCAGTACTGTTTAGGGAAAATGAACTCTGCTACAAGTACAAACTTGTTTTTCCTGCATCATGCTCAAAGTTTTTTTTGCACTAATGTTTTCCAAATGGACAAAGACAAATTAGAATAAAATGTCCTTGAAGAAATCACTAAATTAACTACAATAAAACAGGAATTAAAGCTATCAAGATTTTCAGAATAAATTTAGTTTTGAATTACTAATAGCAAAAAATCCTGCTACATTTTTATGGCACACCTATCTAATGTTCTTTCCATTTTAATACACTTAGTAACAGGTCGTTTGCAATTATGTACGATGGCCAGGAATCTGAAAGGACAACTCAAAAGGTCCTAGGTCTCGCAACACAGCTATAGCTTTGATCAGTTGGATACAAAAAACTTGTCAGAAATAGCAGGTAGCTCACTCTATTTGAACGTTAGCATTGAACCATGCTATCTTCAGAGCCACAGCCAGTTCATTCATGTTCTTTATAATTACCCAGGATTTTCTTTTTTTAAATTTCATAATGTATGATGGCATAAATAAAGTTTAACCAAACATTAAAATTCCACTGTTATTGGCTACTCCCATAATTGGAAGTGAAGCAAGCAAAGAAATTTCTGGGCAAAACTCTGAAGACTTCCTTACGTCTCATCTTCAACTTTCCAAAAACACATACGAACTGCTTACAGTTTCTGACGTCAGAAGCTTGCTGTTGGACACAAACAGACCAGAAGTGACTTTTCAGCTTGTACACATTAATTAGGGTACAGGTGCTCTTTAAGAAATTATGGGTAAGTTTTAAGACCCATGATGAATATAGGGTACTGTAGCATGATATGCGCCCAAACTTAAGCTGGCAGATCTTGGAATCAGAAGGATTTATCTACATAATAAAGAAACTCTGTTGCTCACATATTGAAAGAAAGTTTGAGGGATCTATTCTGGTTTCACAAATCATCATATCCCCTGTAAAAATTACAACAGGTGTCAAAGCATTGGAAATTACATTTAATCCTTTTGAGTGTTTGTTAAAAGACTGCCCTCACCCAACTTTTGACTTGGTTGATTCATACATACAAGTGTTAATTACTGGTCATCATCAAGTTGTTGCAGGAGAGTTCGCCTTCGTTTTTCCAGCTCTCCTTCACTTAGCTCACTATCAGAGGTCTCCCAATTCGCCTGTGGACAAAAGCACAAGTTTGTTCCAACCAGCAATCAGAATCTTCCATATTTTAGTAGTGCACGAGCATCAAGTGTAATTTGAAAAATACACAATACAGATTGTTCCTCATTTAAGGCAGTGATTCTTAAGAACAGAGTTTATGTCCATTCATTTGTACTAACAATAATTTAGATTTTTTTCAATAAAACAACACTCCACACATGCCTCAATTTTAATTTTAGTAAATGGTATTAGAAAGATTTAGTTATAATGACTGTACTTTTATTTTGTAATAGACATTCTTTGAATATCTGTATTTTTAAAGCACCATTCAGTCCTCAAGCCAAATAATACAGGAGTGTTTGAGAACAAGGGTATTTATTTCCCTTTTAGACATGAACCATCATAATGACATTGCTAAGTTAGGAGCTGTGTCAATAAAATCAGGTTAAAAAGAGGGACAAGGGATGGCGCTGAATTGGAAACTAATCAACATGACATCTATTTCAAGAAAGGGGATAAAAACAACCCAGGTAACTAAAACATTAGTCTCACATCAGCAACTGGTAAAAGAATGGAATCAATCATTAGAAAAAAAAGTTGAAAATAACCATTCCCTAACCAACCTCACATAATTTTGAGGAAGTGACATGCCAAGTAGACTTGAAAGTCCCAATAGAGTACACCTAGATTTCCAAATCGCACTCAACAAAATTCTTCATGAAGGCTGGTACATGAGTTTAAGGCAATGGGTATCTTAGATAAAACTTGAAGATGGATAAGGAAGACCCTGAAAGAAGAACTAGTTTGAGGAGTGAAATTCTCAGGAAAGATATCAAGGGATATGGAACAACGGTAGGTAAATGGAGTTGAGGTACAGATTAGCCACTATCCAACTGAATGGCAGAACAGGCTTGAGGGGCTGAATGACCTACATCTGTTCTTGTGTTCCTAACTATAGCAGATGAAATTCAAACATAAATAAGTGCAAGTGTGTTCTTCTAAGGCTATATTTTAATTTTGTTACAGTAATGATGAAGAGGAGCAATAACTTATCTGGAAATAAGAATTATGTCATTCAGCAAAGTGCGAAAAGAAAATTGCTGACAACAAAATTAAAACCATAGAAAAAGTAAGCTTGCATCAATATTGATTCTGGGGAAGATTATCGGAATAAATATGAAGGTTATTTGATGTTATAAAGCATTTTGGCTAACTTAATCAGTCCCATAGCTTTATGCCAAAAATAAATTGATCCATCTCACTATACCAGTGTATCATCCAAATAATCAAAAGGTTACGTACTGTGTCTTTGTTGGTGGCTTTTCTGGGTGATTTGTGCTTCGATTGCGATCTGTGTCTGTTTCTTTCTTTTTCGTCATCCCTGCTTCTTTCCTTTTCTCTTCTATCACGGTCTCGCTCCCTTTCCCGTTCACGATCACGCTCTCGTTCTCGTTCTCCTTCAGATTCAGGAGTCACCTATATAGTTAGGAATTAAAAGAGTTACATTCACCATTATTTAACTGTTAGGGGTGGAAGAAAGATTTATGTATTGCTGCAATTTGTTGTGTTGAAATTCATACTTTCCTAAATAATGTGGTATGCGACCTCCAACAGACATTCAATTTGTACATCAAGTATTAAAAGTTGCAAAATAAGAAAACTAGTGGTTCCAATCGATGAGGAGTACCACATTTAATTGGAACCCTTGACTCTTAACATAAATATGGGAAGGAAAAACAAATCTCTCTAACTTACAGGGCTTTTGGGTTATACTTTCACTTAACATAAAATGGCAACATTTTAAAACTATTAAATTTGATCCCCTTCACTTCTCTCGCTGAATCTGCCTTCATATTTGGTCATACAGATTCACAGAAACCTCACCTTCAAATAGTATTACCCAGCTCTCTGAACAATTATTTATTTCAGACATAATCTTTCCTACTTCACATATTTTTCAGTTATTCCCTTAAAGATAACATTTCTAAATTTTTATACACACTCCAGATCAAAATATCTTACATTTTCAAACTCTTTTGGCTACTCAGAAGAAAACAGAAACAATAGAAAAAATATTTCAAATGTTTGAGCAAGTTTGATCATGATCTGGAAACACTATTATAAAAATAAAAGCAAGATATTCTATAAAAAGAAACTCTAAAAACATTTTTTTTGTTAACCGAGAAATCAAAGAGCAAAAACTCTGTAGTACTAAATGTAGTGCCCACTAACGTTGATAAGAGTGTTATGTATTTAACCCCTTGTAAACTGCATCTCATCTGACCACATGAAGGTCTATCTATTGGAGTTCCAAGGGATCCCAGCATCCCTTGGGAGCGCAGTATATAAGCAGGCCACCCACGAGGTACCTGCACTCTGGAACCTTAATGAAGGAGCTACGGTCACACTTGCTCATTACACACAGTACTCAGTCTGACCAGTTATTATGAGCATAACAATTGGCGATGAGGTAATGAACAACCGCGCGAAAATGCAAAGAACAGTCGGCACCCTGGAGAAGTTCTCAGAGGGGGACGATTGGGAGGCCTTTGCGGAGAGACTCGACCAATACTTGGCCAACGAATTGGAAGGGGATGAGAATGCGACCAAACAAAGGGCGATCCTCCTAACCGTCTGTGGGGCAACAACCTATGGCCTCATGAAGAATCACCTGCCCCCGGCAAAACCAACAGAGAATCCTACGAAGAACTGTGTACGCTGGT
Organism: Pristiophorus japonicus; assembly: GCF_044704955.1. Classification (NCBI taxonomy): domain Eukaryota; kingdom Metazoa; phylum Chordata; class Chondrichthyes; family Pristiophoridae; genus Pristiophorus; species Pristiophorus japonicus. The sequence goes on along the minus strand of NC_091979.1, from coordinate 104,880,943 downwards.
CTGGGAGCACCTGTATCCTAAGGAAAGTGTTTTGATGGCAAGATATCGGTTCTACACGTGTCTACGATCGGAGGGCCAGGAAGTGGTGAGCTAAGTCGCTGAACTAAGGCGCCTTGTAGGACATTGCGAGTTTGAGGGATTCCTAGAACAAATGCTCAGAGACTTTGTTGTACTGGGCATCGGACACAAGACAATCCTTCGCAAACTGTTGACTGTAGAAACTCTGAATCTGAGTAAAGCCATAACGATAGCCCAGGCATTTATGTCCACATGCGACAACAGCAAGCAGATTTCGCAGAACAAACAAGTTTCGGCTAGTACTGTGCATAAAGTAACATCGGTTTTGAGCAGAAATGTACAGGGCAGAGCGTACACGCCGGCTGTTGTGGCCCGACCTCAATTGACCCAGAGTCCACCATCCTCTGTTAATGCGAGGCAGTTAACACCCTGTTGGCGCTGCGGAGATGATCATCGGCCCCATCAATGCCGCTTTAAGCACTATGTGTGCAATGGCTGCAGAACAATGGGACACCTCCAATGGATGTGCAGGCGAGCTGCAAACCACCACGTTGCAGAGGAAGATCGATCCACAGTGGATCAGATGGAATTAGAAACTCGTACGGAGGAGGCAGAGGTGTACGGGGTACACACGTTCATGACGAAATGCCCACCAATAATTTTGAAAGTAGAACTGAACGGTATTCCAGTGTCCATGGAGCTGGACACGTGGGCAAGTCAGTCCATAAAGAGTAAAACGACCTTCGACAGGCTGTGGGGAAAGAAGCCAGACAGGCCTATGTTCAGCCCCATTCCCACCAAACTTAAGGACTTACACAAAGGAACTAATCCCTGTAATTGACAGTGCTGAAGTCAAAGTCTCCTATGATGGAGCAGTACACGAACTCTCGCTGTGGATTGTGCCGGGGATGGCCCCACGTTGTATGGCAGAAGCTGGCTGGGGAAAATCCGCTGGGACTAGGACCACATCCGAGCACTTTCGTCCATCGACGACACCGCATGTACCCAGGTTCTAAGCAAGTTCCCTTCATTATTCGAGCCAGGCATTGGAAGCTTCTCGGGGGCGAAAGTGCAATTCCATTTGGTTCCCGGTACACGACCCATCCACCACAAGGCTCAGGTGGTACCGTACATGATGCGTGAAAAAGTAGAAATCGAACCGGACAGGCTGCAATGCGAAGGCATCATTGCGCCGGTGGAATTCAACGACTGGGCCATTCCGATTGCTCCGGTAGTCAAGGAGGACGATACGGTTAGAATTTGCGAGGAATATAAAGTAACGCTTAACCGTTTTTCGCTGCAGGACCAGTACCCGCTATCCAAGACAGACGACTTATTCGCGACCCTGGCTGGAGGGAAGATGTTCACCAAGCTGGACCTGACCTCGGCCTACATGACGCAGGAGCTGGAGGAGTCTTCGAAAGGCCTCACCTGCATCAACTAGCACAAAGGTCTGTTTATCTACAACTGGTGCCAGTTCGGGATTCGTTTGGCTGCAGCGATCTTCCAGCAGAACAAGGAGAGCCTGCTAAAGTCGGTTCCTTGCACAGTGGTCTTCCACGACGATATATTGGTTACAGGTCGGGACACCACAGTTCATGGAGCACTTGAATAACTTGGAGGAGATTCTTAGTCGGTTGGATCGCGCGGGGTTCAGGTTGAAACGCTCGAAGTGTGTTTTAATGGCACAGGACGTCGAATTCTTAGGAAGGAGAATCGCAGCAGACGGCACCAGACCCACCGACGCCAAGACGGAGGCCATCAAGAACATGCCGCGACCACAGAACGTGACGGAGCTGCGGTCATTCCTGGGACTCCTTAACTACTTCGGTAATTTCCTACCTGGGTTAAGCACCCTGCTAGAACCCCTACATGCGCTACTGCGCAAGGGAGATGACTGGGTATGGGGGAATTCACAAGAGGCTGCCTTTAAGAAAGCCAGAAACTTATTGTATTCTAACAAACTGCTTGTTCTGTATAACCCATGTAAACGATTAGTGTTAGCTTGCGATGCATCGTCAAGCAGGGTCGGGTGTGTGTTACAACAGGCTAATAAATCGGGAGTTTTGCAACCAGTTGCGTAATCATCCAACAGTTCGTCCAAGGCCGAAAGGGCGTACAGCATGATTGAAAAAAAGGTTCTGGCGGCCATTTACGGGGTAAAAAAAAAACGCACTAGTACTTATTTGGTCTCAAGATTGAGCTTGAAACTGATCACAAGCCGCTCATAACTATTCTCAGAGAGCAAAGGGATTAATACCAATGCCTCTGCCCGCATCCAAAGATGTCGGCATACAATTATATAATCCGCCACAGACCGGGCACAGAGAACTGCGCAGATGTTCTCAGTCGGCTACCATTGCCCACCACCGGGGTGGAAATGGCACAGCCAGTGGACTTGCTCATGGTCATGGAGGCATTTGAAAACGAGAAATCCCCCGTTATGGCCCGCCAGATCAGGACATGAACCAGCCAGGATCCTTTACTGTCCCTGGTAAAAAAAACTGTGTCCTCCATGGGAGCTGGTCCAGTGTCCCAGTGGAGATGCAGGAAGCGATTAAGCCGTTTCACAGATGCAAAGATGAGCTGTCCCTGCAGGCGGACTGTCTGTTGTGGGGCAATCGCATAGTCTTGTCCAAGAAAGGCAGAGACACATTCATTTGCGAACTGCACAACACCCACCCAGGCATCATAATGATGAAAGCCATAGCCAGATCCCACGTGTGATGGCCTGACATCGACTCAGATTTAGAATCATGGGTGCGCCAATGCAACACTTGCTCTCAGTTGAGCGATGCACTGCTAAGTTTGTGGTCCTGGCCATCCAAACCGTGGTCGAGGATCCATGTAGACTATGTGGGACCATTCCTAGGCAAAATGCTTCTGGTTGTCGTGGACGCTTACTCAAAGTGGATTGAATGTGCAATAATGTCTGTAAGCGCATCCACGGCCATCATTGAAAGTCTACGAGTTATGTTTGACACGCACGGCTTGCCTGATGTCCTACTCAGCGACAATGGGCCGTGCTTCACCAGTGCTGAATTCAAAGAATTCATGACCCGCAATGGTATCAAACATGTCACATCTGCCCCGTTCAAGCCCGCATCCAACGGCCAGGCAGAACGGGCAGTTCAGACCATCAAGCAAAGCTTGAAACGCGTGTCGGAAGGCTCCCTGCAGACCCGGTTGTCCTGAGTACTGCTGAGCTAACACACCAGACCCCACTCACTCACCGGGATTCCCCTAGCTGAGCTGCTCATGAAAAGGGCGCTTAAAACAAGGCTCTCTCTGGTCCACCCTGATCTACATGATCACGTGGAGGACAAGCGGTTTCAACAATGTGTGTACCATGACCGCGCACATTTGTCACGCAATATTGAGATCAATGATCCTGTGTTTGTGCTCAATTATGGACATGGTCCCAAATGGCTCGCTGGTACGGTCACAGCCAAAGAGGGGAGCAGGGTATTTCAGATCAAACTGACCAATGGACAAACGCACAGAAAACACTTGGACCAAATCAAATTGTGGTTCACCAACAGCTATGAACAACCTGAAGAGGACACCACCAGCTTTGACCTTCCAACACACACAAGTGGCAACTGACATCACAGTTGACCATGAAACCAAACTCATCAGCTCGTCAAGGCCAATGAAGAACTGACCAAGCCACCCACACCAGCATTTGTATCGAGCTGATCGACAAGGGAGCGCAAAGCCCCAGATCGTCTCACCTTGTAAATAAGTGTACTGTTGACTTCATGGGGGAGTGATGTTATGTATTTAACCCCTTGCAACCTGCATCTCACCTGACCACCAGAGAGCCTACCTGTTGGGAGTCCCAAGGGATCCCAGCATCCCTTGGGAGCACAGTATATAAGCAGGCCACTCACGAGATACCTGTACTCTGGAACCTTAATAAAGGAGCTACGGTCATACTTGCTCATTACACACAGTACTCAGTCTGACCATTTATTATGAGCGTAACAACGAGAATGAGAGAAAGTTAGGTAAATCAAACAATGAATAGGCGATGCCAAGCTTGGCTTTAGAAGGGAGAAAAATCTGAGGATGGTAAGGAGATCTGGTAAAATAATGAGTTAGAGAAAGGAGGCACAGATGCAGGGAGAAGGAAAATCATGTAGATCATAGTAAAGCTTAGAAGGAACAAGACAGGATAATTCAGAAGAGCAGTGATCAGACAGAGAAAGGTTGGAGGGTAGGGCTGAGATAAGGATCAGCTTATCACAAGACATGATTTAAGTGTTCCAGATTCTAACCAGTACTTCGATGTTAAATCACTCATCTCTACAGACACTAGGAAATTACAGAAAATATAAATGCAGTTGAGACTTACAGACTTGCGTCTTCTCTTTTTTCCCTTTTTCTTGTGTTTTTTAGACTTTTTATAACTTCGTTCTAAAGATGAGAGAGAAAATATTTAAAGAATCTGACCTGGCTGAAAAATGTAAGTACACGAGAGCGTTAACAAACTTTAGATTACCTGACTCTTCACTTGAGGATCGGTCTGAAGGGGACTTCGAATGGGAACGCTTCTTTTTCTTAGAATGGTGATAATCATCATCTTCTGATTCAGAGGCCTACAGGATTAAATACAAGTATCAATGGAGCTGCAAGAGCAGAGAGATAGAAGGCTATATTTTTCTGGCATTGATACGGTTTAGGCTGGAGTGGTTACATTAAGCCTTTGGAAAGGCTCAGAAAGTACCCCAACCCTTTAAGCTGCCTTTGACGAGGATGAAAAGGGAAAAAAAAGAAAGAAAAATGAAACCTAAAGAACAGCCACAAAACTATAGGCACATGTTGGAGCAGGCTCGCACTGATTCTGTTTTAATGGCTGCTGAAATGATGGTGATGCTGCATGAGATATTTGTGAGGAGGTTCATAGGTCAGCGTGACTACAAGGTCGTGGAGCCAAGTTTTAGGCCACAGCTGTTGCTGCCCCTGGATGCGCCAGCTCTACACTACACAATAGCTGCAAAAAGCACAGCTCTGCATTTGACACTTCGGTGATCCAAATCCTGTAATGACAGTTCGTCACGGTTGTAACCAGATGAGTGTGCCAGAAAATGCAGATACTCATGGTGGCATCTTCGCAGACTGTAAATTGATATGATGGCTGTTGAATACCCTAGTGTGCCGTCTTTCATTTAATGCCACTAAAATAGGATTGGGGTATGTCACGTTTCAGGACTCTGGCTAATTTTCCACAAAAAGGATCTGGATAGGAGTTATTTTTTTAATGTGCTGCAAGTTAAAGCGTGCTTTAGAAGAGTTAAATTCACAGAGCAGCAGGACTGTCAGGCATGCATTATGTTTTAGATGGGGCATCAGAAACCTGATCTCCCAGGGACAATAAAAGGTCATTTAACATTGAATCCACTGTTCACTCATTTCTTCTGCGTCGATCTAATTCAATGGAACTCAGCAGAGGTCATTGTCAAGTTAGTTTGGTGGACTTCGCTCGGTGGGGTGGGGGGGGGGGGAGGGGAGGTGATGGTTTACCATAAGAACATAAGAAGTAGGAGCAGGAGTAGGCCATATGGCCCCTCGAGCCTGCTCCGCCATTTAATACGATCATGGCTGATACAATCATGGACTCAAGTCCACTTCCCTGCCCACTCTCCATAACCCCTTATTCCCTTTTCGTTAAAGAAACTGTCTATTTCTGTCTTAAATTTATTCAATGTCCCAGCTTCCACAGCTCTCTGAGGCAGTGAATTCCACAGATCCACAACCCTCAGAGAAGAAATTTCTCCTCATCTCAGTTTTAAATGGGCGGCCCCTTATTCTAAGATTATGCCCTCTAGTTCTAGTCTCCCCTATCAGCAGAAACATCCTCTCTGCATCCACCTTGTCAAACCCCCTCATAATCTTATACGTTTCGATAAGATCACCTCTTATTCTTCTGAATTCCAATGAGTAGAGGACCAACTTACTCAACCTTTCCTCATAAGTCAACCCCCTCATCTCTGGAATCAACCTTGTGAATCTTCTGTGAACTGCCTCCAAAGCAAATATATCCTTTCGTAAATATGGAAACCAAAACTGCACGCAGTATTCCAGGTGTGGCCTCATCAATACAACTGTAGCAAGACTTCCCTGCTTTTATACTCTATCCCCTTTGCAATAAAGGCCAACATACCATTGGCCTTCCTGATCACTTGCTGTACCTGCATACTAACCTTCTGTGTTTCATGCTCAAGTACCCCCAAGTCCCGCTGTACTGCAGCACTTTGCAATCTTTCTCCATTTAAATAATAACTTGCTCTCTGATTTTTTTCTGCCAAAGTGCATGACCTCACACTTTGCAAAATTATACTCCATCTGCCAAATTTTTGCCCACTCACTTAGTCTTCTGCAGATTTTGTGTGTCCTCCTCACACAATCTTTTCCTCCAATCTTTGTATCGTCGGCAAACTTGGCTACGTTACACTCAGTCCCTTCCTCCAAGTCGTTAATATAGACTGTAAATAGTTGGGGTCCCAGCACGGATTCCTGTGGCACCCCACTAGTTACTGATTGCCAACCAAAGAAAGAACCATTTATCCAGACTCTGTTTTCTGTTCGTTAGCCAATCAGCTTTGTTTAAAAGCTGTAACTGCAGTCAGGCTTTTAAAAAAAGAGACATGGACACCAAAAGACAGTCTGGCTTTTGTAATCAGGGCAGCACACGCAAGTCAAGCACTGAAGAGCAGCAAAAAGGCTGAAGACAGGAAACTGTAGTGAAAGAGGTTCTACCCTAGACAGGGTGCAGAGATTATTCTCATTAAATAAGGCAACCCACTAGAATGGGGGTTGCGTTGCCCGTTCATCATTTTGTATCATTACCTAAATACAAGTTGTACCAATTGAACTATGCAATTTTAATTAGAGCCAGTACTCTTGTTTCATCCTACAGTGGAATAAGCTCAACAAAACTACCCATTTTTTATTCCCTACCACCAAGTCCCAATTGCCCAGCACCCTTTAAAAAAAAAAATCATTCATGGGATGTGGATGCGCTGGCAAGGTTAGCATTTATTGCCCACCCCTAATAGCCTTTGAGATAACCTTCTTGAACTGCTGCGGCCCATGTGGTGAAGTTACTCCCACAGTGCTGGTAGATAGAGAGTTCCAGGATTTTGACCTCACTAACCTACATTTGTTCTTATCCAAATCACAAAGATGTTTCATTGTTACACCCTTGGGGCCTGCTACCACACAAATAAATACATCTAAATAGGTAAGATGCTGAGCAAGGTGTGGCTGGAACCACTGAACCCAAGATGATATCCATAGCAGATCTGAATTCCTAGCTGGGTGCTTCTATGGCATTTACATATCTTAGTGGAGCCTTCGAGTCTGCTGCTGCAGCTTACTTTGCATGCACTAACTGTATGCCAAAACAAGGTATAGGTATTTCATCTTCACACGTGCCAGGGTACCACTGGGTGGGCAAAGAGCACTTCCCCATAGCTTGATGTCCATTGATGGATGCTCCTTTTCTCCTAGACACTTTAGATAGAGGGAGTTTTATTGTGATACCCATTAGTGCCAGTAATAGTGCTTGGTGGGGGTGGAATTGAACAATTAGCACAAAAGCTCATGCGAACAGAACTGACAGAAGAAAAACAAATGGTAAATGACCAAAATGGCCAAAAATGACAAACATTAAATTTACTTACCTGTGTCATTTAAATCAGCAACAGCCACAGTTGATTCCCTAGCAACCCTGGATGCCCGTTCCACATTCTTCAGAATTGACATCTTGTACACCTGAACACCAGGAAATGATGTGCAGGGCATCCCAGCCCCAAATGTATTTTAAATGAAGCGCCAACCTGTTTGAGACAGGCATTCCAATGTCACTGTCCCCAATTAGTATCACTTGACAGGTAGCGGCAGCGGAAAATCAGGGCTAAAGTGTCTGCTTTTACAGTTGACTAAAAACATTCAAATTTACAGACCATGATTTAACAAATCAATAGGTTTGTGTTCAATTTGTGTATCAAACGCTTCACCATGATAAATAAATCAAAATGCAAACACTTACTGAACGAGAGCGAGAATGCTTCCTGTGATGCTTTTTTGACTTCTTGGAATGTTTTTTGCTCTTCGAATGGTGATGCTGGCATTCATGCTATTGCATTAAAAAAAGAAAAACTCAGATGACATATAGCTGACAAATGATACATACTTGTGCAGCAAAACAGATAAACTATTTTTGACAACAGAGGCTCAGAGCACTAGCCTCTGATAGAAATAGTGCAGAGAGAAAAGCAAATCACGCAAACTTAAAAACCAAGGTCAGGAGAAATTAAGAGTATTTAGAAAAATAGTTCAATGATTCTTTGTAGGGTGAAGACTATGACAATATTTGGAAAATCTTCAGGGCAATTGCCTCTTCAATAAACCAGAGTTTACATATCAATAACAATAAAACAAATACTGACTATTGCGTTCTCATTGTGTTACAAGAATTTAGATTTCCTGAATTTCAGTGGTGCAACATTGTCTTGAAAACAAAAAGACTTAAATTTCACAAACTCAGGATGTCCCAAAGTGCTTTATAGTGAATGTGGTACTTTTTTGACATGTAGTCACTGTTGTAATATAGGAAACACAGTTTGCGCGCAGCAAGGTCCCACAAACAGTTAATAACCAGATAATCTGTTTTAGTGATGTTGGTTGAGAGATAAATGTTAGCCAGGGACATTGGAGCGAAATCCCCTGCTTTTCTTCAAAATAGTGTTAGTACCATGTATTGTCAATTAAAAAAACAAAACATGACACATTTTCTAACCTTACTAAAGCAACGACTCCTTTACTGGGTTACAGATCCACGGGTGCTGCGTGCCATCAACTACTTCGTCCGAGTAGTCACTATTCACGTGTGAGCCTCAACTAAGTGTTGGCAGATTACTTAAATGTAACAGGGATCAGAGTTCAGCCCACTTAACGTGTACACATGTGCACTTTCATCAGTGGCCGCCAGATAGTGATCAGGAATGGGAATCTTAACCCATTTCCCTCGCCCTAACACAACAGTGCTTAAACAAATTGTAGAACAGCTCAGCTGCTCAATGGACATATCACGCAGAGTTTTCAGAACTCAAATGTCCTTTAAGTAAGGACTATCTGAGCATAGCATCTTCGCTTCTCTGCAGAGAGAGAAGGGGGCGGGAGGGAAGATTAATGGATAGGGCAAGACCTTTCTATCGACCTCATACTGAGTTGAAACGCTGGCTGAACTCGAGCAGTTAATCTTTGGCACATCCTTTTAAAAAGCAAATGTGTGTATGAAGGGAGAAGGGGCAGACAAAATGAAGAATGGATATGTATAGCAAAATTGAAATCCACATCTCAAGTAACTTGACTTTTACTTAATTTAATTAATTCTGGGTTTAAGATGGATTGATAAACGTTAAAAATGTGGCATACATTTGAAGTCAATTACTACATGGGGGGGGGGGGGGGGGGCGGGGGAGGAACTTAACACAATCACAATCACTAAGGAGGCGGTAATCAGTAAGATAATGGGACTAAAGCCAGGTAAATCCCCTGGACCTGATGGCTTGCATCCTAGGATCTTAAGAGAAGTAGCGGCAGAGATTATCGATGCATTGGTTGTAATTTACCAAAATTCCCTGGATTCTGGGGCGGTCCTAGAGAATTGGAAAACTGCAAATGTAACGCCCCTATTTAAAAAAGGAGGCAGACAAAAAGCAGGAAACTTTAGACCAGTTAGCTTAACATCTGTGGTTGGGAAAATGTTGGAGTCCATTATTAAAGAAGCAGTAGCAGGACATTTGAAAAAGCAAAATTCGGTCAGCCAGAGTCAGCATGGATTTATGAAGGGGAAGTCATGTTTGACAAATTTGCTGGAGTTCTTTGAGGATGTAACGAACAGGGTGGATAAAGGGGAACCAGTGGATGTGGTGTATATGGACTTCCAAAAGGCATTTGACAAGGTGCCACATAAAAGGTTACTGCACAAGATAAAAGTTCGCGGGATTGAGGGTAATATATTAGCATGGATAGAGGATTGGCTAACTAACAGAAAACAGAGGGTTGGGATAAATGGTTCATTCTCTGGTTGGCAACCAGTAACTAGTAGGGTGCCACAGGGATCAGTGCTGGGACCCCAACTATTTACAATCTATATAAACGACTTGGAAGAAGGAACTGAGTGTAACATAGCCAAGTTTGCTGATGATACAAAGATGGGAGGAAAAGCAATGTGTGAGGAGGACATACAAAATCTGCAAAAGAACATAAGACAGGTTAAGTAAGTGGGCAAAAATTTGGCAGATGGAGTGAAATGTTGGAAAGTGAGAGGTCATGCACTTGGACAGAAAAAAAATCAAATAGCAAGTTATTTATATGGAGAAAGATTGCAAAGTGCCGAAGTACAGCAGGACCTGGGGGTACTTGTGCATGAAGCACAAAATGATAGTATGCAGGTACAGCAAGTGATCAGGAAGGCCAATGGTATGTTGGCCTTTATTGCAAAGCGGATGGAATATAAAAGCTACACCTGGAATACTGCGTGCAGTTTCAGTTTCCATATTTACGAAAGGATATACTTGCTTTGGAGGCAGTTCACAGAAGGTTCAACTAGGTTGATTCCTGGGATGAGGGGGGTTGACTTATGAGGAAAGGTTGAGCAGGTTGGGTCTCTACTCAGTGGAATTCAGAAGAATGAAAGGTGATCTTATTGAAATGTATATATGAGGGGGCTTAACAAGGTGGATGCAGAGAGGATGTTTCCACTGATGGGGGAAGACTAGAACTAGGGGGCATAATCTTACAATAAGGGGCCGCCCATTTAAAACTTAGATGAGGAGGAATTTCTTCTCTCAGAGGGTTGTAAATCTGTGGAATTCGCTGCCTCAGAAAGCTGTGGAAGCTGAGACATTGAATAAGTTTAAGACAGAAATAGACAGTTTCTTAAACAATAAGGGGATAAGAGGTTATGGGGAGTGGGCGGGGAAGTGGAGCTGAGTCCATGATCAGATCAGCCATGATCTTATTAAATGGTGGAGCAGGCTTGAGGGGCCGTATGGTCTACTCCTGCTCCTATTTCTTATGTTCTTATATCCTGTCAAAAATGTTTTGATAACCCAAAACTCATTTCTAAAGCAATAAGTAGATTACACTGAAATCAATGGCCCGGATTTTGCGATCATTGGCGAAGAGACAGCACTCACCGCTAATCTCGTAGAAAGCTGCCCACGAATATTTAGCGGGCTTTGTGGTGCCGATTTCCCCTATTCAGTCGTCAATTTCAATCTGGAGCAATCTATAGGGGATCTGTGGTGTCTTGCCATAGTTACATCTTCAAGCAGACTGAGTAGCCAATCAGATTGAAGAATTCTCAGACAGCAAACCAGGAGGTTAAAAAGTAGATCATTCACTTTTTAAGAGAGCAAAATAAAGATGGGGACAGCACGTGGGATTAAGGCAGTTGCACACAAACTAAAAAAAAAATCATGGCCAGAAAAGTTGTTTTTCAGGGCCAGAGAGGTTGTTCAACAGTAATGATGACTTAGTACGTCATTAAAAACTCAATTGTAACTCATTCAACAAAGATTAACTTTTCCCAATGGTTTTTACAGCGAGAATAGCGCATAAAAAGTTCAAGTTGACATAAAATCACTGATTCGGGATTGATTGCATCTGCGAAGACTACAACAGCACACCCTGTGAAGGAGAAGGGTATCATGGACAGCAACATCCGATTTCCGCGTTTAACTGCGCATGTGCAGACGCCAGAAGTTGCTGTCAGTTTTACACAATAATGACGGTGCATGCTGACAGTTTAGCCATCAGTACAACCTCAAATTCCCGGTCAAAGTCAATTAAAAGGAATGCGATTGCAACTTCTACTTTAAAATTTTCTATAATTACCTCAAGAATCTGTAAAAATTCCTTGAAAAGTCTTTTTCTTTCAGATTCTACTGTAATGTCTTCAAAAGCAGACTCGCTTACAAATCTATCTCGGACCTGAAAGGAAAATATTTGCCTATGAATTAAATTAGCTCAAACACATTTATTGGCAATCAAAAATAAGTTTAAAGTATCAGGACTGTATTACATTTGTAAATCTGAAATTAGTTGCATGCTTTACAAAGGCATTAACACATACATACCTCATCCCAATTTGATTCTGGCTCAAGAGGAGGAGTTGCTTGCTTCAGCATACTTTTGAAAGCAGTTTCTTTTCGCTTTAGTTTTCTAGCTTCTTCCTTTTCTCTTTCACGTTCTCGAGCTTCTGCTTTCTCTAACAACTAACATAAATCACAAGTGATTATTTCATCCTGGATAGATCATATAAGGCAATATTCAGTTAATTATCACCATTGACTATCACCTTGGAAACAACAGAAGATTGTCAAGAATTGTGAGAAAAAGTATATGCAATTGAGAAAACCTTAGAGCACCAATAAGGGCACTTATTGTAATGATATTACATATATTACATAAGAGTATTCAAGGTAGGTCTTAGTGGGTGGGAGGGAGGGAATTAAGGTAGAGCACTTGGGTAGGGTATGAGAAGATGGAAAATTACCCATGATCTTGAGATACCTTTACTACAAGTCCTTACTGTGAGATGGTCAACTTTTGGGGAAACGTCAGATTTTTGTGAACTTCAGCACATTAAGTTGAACAAAATTTTTAAAAAGATACTTACACTGTTGAAAGTAAGTTTAATGTTACCAGCATCAAGTGTGGCTGCTCTCTTGTCTGAGCTAATGACTGTACCGAATTCTTCAAAAGTAGTATTTACTTCGACCACAAAACCTTTATCCTATGCAGGGAAAATAGTACATCATTTCTTTTAGAACAGTTGTATCACATGATTGCTCAAGGAACATTTAGCAAAGATAACTAAAATGCATTACAAAAATCATGACATTTAATACGTCTTTGTAATTTCTTTTGTCTTAATCATTTTTTGTTCCATTAAAATTTAACTGAAACTGGACTAGGTTACATCTATGAAACATACTGTAAATTTATTTATGTGCTCTGGAGTGCAGGTGAAGATCTATTTTACAAATATAAAAATATATTCAATGACTAATCAACCAAATTACACATATACACAGAAGATAGGTCATCAGCAGCATTGAGAGATTAATCTGTCCACAAGGAAGGTTAACAGTTAACTCACAGGTACCGAGATCACAAGTATATTATTGTCAGCCTTATTGTGTGATCATTTACCATCTCACACTGCTGGTTATAACATTTATAAAGCTTCTTATAGAATCACAATGTGTTTCCCCAACGAGTATTTGATTTTCTTGGCTTAAATTCCTGTTGAAGTTCTTTTGTGATAAAATAAGGACCTAGAATTTCTCAGCAACCAATTGCAGATTTGAACACGCCACACAATTTCACTATGTTTTGCATGTTGCAACAACAAAAAAAAGTTATAAATCCACTATTGTATATTTTCATATGAACCTCAATATGCTACGCAGTTACCTTTAAAATATCTTTTATTATCTTCTTTTCATCATGGAAGCGTGCTTTTAGATCTTCCACATAAAATTTGAAGAGATCAAGTGGGGTAGATCCTGAAGTCAAAACAGGATAACAATTCAACACACTAATGGAAAATGATATGGAATAACTGTAACTTGTTCTATACAGTAGACACGTGGGCAGTGGGGGGATGGGGGGGGGGTTCAGGGGCAAACTGAAGTAGTCTTACCAGGCTGTCCTAACATTTTGGAGAATCTAATATCAGCACTAATAGCAGGATACAATTCCATCCAGGTAGACATAGAATGCAAATGTCCACTTTCATGCAACTCATCTAAGAATATCTGCAAGAATATTAGATGAAAAATGGAAATTAAGACCTATACTTTTCAGTACATTTTCTTCGTGCATTCAATAAGATAGAACAATTAACGCCGTTTTAAGATAGTATGAAACAGTACACACCATTTTAAGGGAATAACAACAATATAGTTAGATGCAGTGGTATGATATATTGTGATGCTTGGTCTGGGACTGTTGTCTATACCTTATTGGAGGTTGATGTACTACTATTTTTAAACAGGAGCTTGATGAATAAGGTACTTCAGAAAGTTTCATAGACAATTATTTTATCCATTTATTTTTTGAGGTAGGTTATTACATTTAAAGTTAACACATCTAAACAGAGAAACATAGAAAATAGGTGCAGGAGTAGGCCATTCGGCCTTTCGAGCCTGCACCGCCATTAAATAAGATCATGGCTGATCATTCCTTCAGTACCCCTTTTCCTGCTTTCTCTCCATACCCCTTGATTCCTTTAACCGTAAGGGCCATATCTAACTCCCCCTTGAATATATCCAATGAACTGGCATCAACAACTCTCTGCGGCAGGGAATTCCACAGGTCAACAACTCTGAGTGAAGAAGTTTCTTCTCATCTCAGTTCTAAATGGCCTACCCCTTATCCTAAGACTATGTCCCCTGGTTCAGGACTTACCCAATATCGAGAACATTCTTCCCGCATCTAACCTGTCCAGTCCCGTCAGAATCTTACATGTTTCTTTGAGATCCCCTGTCATCTTTCTAAACGCCAGTGAATAAAGGCCCAGTTGATCCAGTCTCTCCTCATATGACAGCCCAGCCATCCCTGGAATCAGTCTGGTGAACCTTCGCTGCACTCCCTTAATAGCAAGAACGTCCTTCCTCAGACTGGGAGACCAAAACTGAACACAATATTCCAGGTGAGGTCTCACTAAGGCCCTGTACAACTGCAGTAAGACCTCCCTGCCCCTATACTCAAATCCCCTATCTATGAAGGCCAACATACCATTTGCCTTCTTTACCGCCTGCTGTACCTGCGTGCCCACTTTGTGACTGATGAACCATGACACCCAGGTCTCGTTGCACCTCCCCTTTTCCTAGTCTGCCGCCATTCAGATAATATCCTGCCTTCGTGTTTTTGCCCCCAAAATAGATAACCTCACATGTATCCACATTATACTGCATCTGCCATGGATTTGCCCACTCAGCTAATCTGTCCAAGTCGCCCTGCAGCCCATTAGCGTTCTCCTCACAGCTCACACCACCACCCAGTTTAGTGTCATCCGCAAACTTGGAGATATTACACTCTATTCCTTCATCCAAATCGTTAATGTATATTGTAAAGAACTGGGGTCCAAGCACTGAGCCCTGCGGCACCCCACTAGTAACTGCCTGCCATTCTGAAAAGGACCCGTATATCCCGACTCTCTGCTTCCCGTCTGCCAACCAGTTCTCTATCCACGTCAGTACATTATCCCCGATACCATGCGCTTTGATTTTGTACACCAATCTCTTGTGCGGGACCTTGTCAAAAGCCTTTTGAAAGTCCAAATGCACCAGATTCACTGGTTTTCCCTTGTCCACCCTATTAGTTACATCCTCAAAAAATGCCATAAGATTCGTTAAACATGATTTCCCTTTCATAAATCCATGCTGACTCGGTCCGATCCTGTCACTGCTTTCCAAATGGGCTGTTATTTCATCCTTAATGATTCCAACATTTTCCCCACGACTGATGTCAGGCTAACCGGTCTATAATTACCTGTTTTCTCTCGCCCTCCTTTTTTAAAAAGTGGCGTTACATTAGCTACCCTCCAGTCCATAGGAACTGATCCAGAGTCGATAGATTGCTGGAAAATGATCACCAATGCATCCACTATTTCTAGGGCCACTTCCTTAAGTACTCTGGGATGCAGACAATCGGGACCCGGGGATTTATTGGCCTTTAATCCCATCAATTTCCCTAACACAATTTCCCGCCTAATAAGCATATCTTTCAGTTCCTCATTCTCATTAGACCCACTGTCCCCCCTAGCACATTCAGACGGTTATTTGCATCTTCCTTTGTGAAGACAGAACCAAAGTATTGGTTCAATTGGTCTGCCATTTCTTTGTTCCCCATTATAAATTCACCTGAATCCGACTGCAAGGGACCTACGTTTGTCTTTACTAATCTTTTTCTCTTCACATATTTATAGAAGCTTTTGCAGTCAGTTTTTATGTTCCCTGCAAGCTTCCTCTCGTACTCTATTTTCCCCTTCTTAATTAAACCCTTAGTCCTCCTCTGTTGAATTCTAAATTTCTCCCAGTCCTCAGGTTTGTTGCTTTTTCTAGCCAATTTGTATGCCTCTTCCTTGGTTTGAACACTATCTAATACAATAACTTATAATTACTGATTGAAAATTACAATTAGCACTCACTGCACTATTATAAAATAATGGTTTGCATGTTTAAAAACATTTCAGTGGAGAATAAACCAGAGTGCAAACCAGAAAAACTCAACATATACATACAAAGAATGCAACTGTTGTAAAAATAGTTGCTTTATGGCTTTTTTGGGCACTTTGAATTGTTGAGATATTCTTAATTAGTAACTTAATGAATAAAAATCTTACATCAACATTATGTGTCGCATTACTTGTAAATTTACTTGAGTTATCACTTACTTGAAAAGCCTCCCTATTTTTACGCTGTCTTCTCCGCTCTCGAAGCAAACCTCGCTGTTTCTCCTCCTCTTCCTCTTTCTCTAATGCTCTTATATGCTCTTCAAAACAAACAAGTGCATCTTCTTTATCCATATCTATGAAACAAAGTTTTTGTGCCAAATGTAAAATCAATGTGTTAAATTTGAGGTAGATAGAAATTAATTTTAAATCATTTGTAAAAGCAGAAATTTTAGCAAAATTATCCACCTTTTAAGTCCTCTGAAGATCCAGTTAAAAAGCTTAATCTCAGGTTTGGAATGAATGAACACAGCTTTAAAAGATAAATACTGCACAGCAGTGAACAACTAAAATCGTATTTGGGAGGTTTCTTCCTGAACTTTTTTACTTTAAGCCAGAGATGTGCAGGACACAGCCTGCAGGTTCCTTTCACGAAGCCCAGTTTCTTGTTCCATCGATGTGCTTGTGTGCAAAGACTTTCCACTTGAGCAGTTAAAACTTCCTGAGCATTAGAAAAGATTGTTCTCTGATTGGTGCATTTAGACCAATGAAGGAGCAGCCATCTATTAGAAAGCAACCATGAACAGTAGTCCAGGCCCGGGAAATTTAAAAGAGGCTGAAGCTCTGAACTTGCAAATATTGTGATGAACCTGCCACGGCAAACATGGAGAATACAATGTTGGCAAGGGCAGTGGGAATGGTGGGTACAGCAGAGAACTGTCAGATCAGCCCAAGCTGCAAAAGTGCAGGCAGGAGGGAGCAAAGCAGACCAGGAAGTGAAAAGCAAAATGGTAATTAAGTTTAGGGACTTTGGCCCCGAAATTGGTGGAAGCTAAGTTCCGCCCAAAGGACCGCTGAGATCCTGACGGTACTTTGGGTGGAAGTTTCATGGAAAAATCTTGGAAAGACGGCAAAAATTAGACTTATACCCTCAATCTGGGCGGCAGCAGCTACCATTCTCGGCAGCAAATGCAATCCTTGGCAAAGTACTGCCGAGGATTGAGTCGGGCACAGGGAGGGGAACTGATGAAATAACATTTTTTCCAAAAATAAACAATAGAAATCCTATAGGGGACCTTTTTTTGCAGGTCTTCATACTTACCGTTGAGGTTAGACCTGCCTCCATACGGCGGTCTTTTCCCCTGCTGCAGTGGAGGACCGCCCAGAACAAACTGGCAGCTCGGCGATGGGAGGATTCTTACGTGCGTTGCACGCCAGTGGACGGTCTCTCCCCACTGGTGGGAGACCTCCACCAAACTCGCTCAGAGGGGAGACCGCTCAGAAAACTCGGTGGCAGCGAACGGTAAATCCACCAATTTTGGTCCCACTGCGTATAGAGGTAGATGGGGTGAGATTTTGTTTGGACAGCTTGGATCTTTAATGTATGGTAGGCTTACATTTTTAGCTTGGTGAGTGGACTGGATTTTTCATGTCGGTATAAAAGTAAAACAGCGAAAAGTCTCTCAAATACTGATTTCTGCAAGTATTTTGTCTAAAGGTTCTGAGAGTCACGTGGAAATTTAAAACCTAAGTTTTCTACATGGTTATATTTCTAGTATGCATCAATAGTATACATTGATAGTCTGCATCCCAGAGTACTTAAGGAAGTGGCCCTAGAAATAGTGGATGCATTGGTGATCATTTTCCAACAGTCTATCGACTCTGGATCAGTTCCTATGGACTGGAGGGTAGCTAATGTAACACCACTTTTTAAAAAAGGAGGGAGAGAGAAAACGGGTAGTTAGCCTGACATCAGTAGTGGGGAAAATGTTGGAATCAATCATTGAGGATGAAATAACAGCCCATTTGGAAAGCAGTGACAGGATCGGTCCAAGTCAGCATGGATTTATGAAAGGGAAATAATGCTTGACAAATCTTCTAGAATTTTTTGAGAATGTAACTAGTAGAGTGGACAAGGGAGAACCAGTGATGTGGTGTATTTGGACTTTCAAAAGGCTTTTGACAAGATCCCACATAAAGATTGGTGTGCAAAATTAAAGCACGTTATTGAGGGTAATGTACTGACGTGGAAAGAGAACTGGTTGGCAGACAGGAAGTAAAGAGTCGGGATAAACGGGTCCTTTCAGAATGGCAGGCAGTGACTAGTGGGGTGCCGCAGGGCTCAGTGCTAGGACGCCAGCTATTTGCAATGTACATCAATGATTTAGATGAAGGAATTAAGTGTAATATCTCCAAGTTTGCAGATGACACGAAGCTGGGTGGTGGTGTGAGCTGTGAGAAGGATGCTAAGAGGCTGCAGGGTGACTTGGACAGGTTAGGTGAGTGGGCAAATGCATGGCAGATGCAGTATAATGTGGACAAATGTGAGGTTATCACTTTGGTGGCAAAAACACGAAGGCAGCCAGCCAAGTTCATGGCGCCGTGGGTGGCTCTGCTGCACAGGAGGGCAGGAAAAAGAGTGGGAGAGCTATAGTGATAGGGGATTCAATTGTAAGGGGAATAGATAGACGTTTCTGCGGCCACAACCGAGACTCCAGGATGGTATGTTGCCATCTGGTACAAGGGTCAAGGATGTCTCGGAGCGGGTGCAGGGCATTCTGAAAAGCCAGTTGTCGTGGTGCATATAGGTACCAAAGATATGGGTAAAAAAAAGGGACGAGGTCCTACAAGATGAATTTAGGGAGCTAGGAGCTAAATTAAAAAGTGGGACCTCAAAAGTAATAATCTCAGGATTGCTACCAGTGCCACGTGCTAGTCAGAGTAGGAATCGCAGCATAGCTCAGATGAATACGTGGCTTGAGGAGTGGTGCAGCAGGGAGGGATTCAAATTCCTGGAACATTGGAACTGGTTCTGGGGGAGGTGGGACCAGTACAAACCGGACAGTCTGCACCTGGGCAGGACCGGAACCAATGTCCGAGGGGAGTGTTTGCTAGTGCTGTTGGGGAGGAGTTAAACTAATATGGCAGGGGAATGGGAACCTATGCAGGGAGACAAGAGGGAAATAGAATGGGGCTGAAGCAAAAGATAGAAAGAAGAAAAGTAAAAGTGGAGGGCAGAGAAACCCAAGGCAAAAAGCAAAAAGGGCCACATTACAGCAAAATTCTAAAGGGGCAAAGTGTGTTAGAAAGACAAGCCTGAAGGCTCTTTGCCTCAATGCGAGGAGTATTCGGAATATGGTGGACGAATTAACTGCGCAGATAGCAGTTAATGGGTACGATGTAATTGGCATCACGGAGACATGGCTTCAGGGTGACCAAAGCTGGGAACTCAACATCCAGGGGTACTCAACATTTAGGAAGGATAGACAGAAAGAAAAAGGAGGCGGGGTGGCATTGCTGGATAAAGAGGAAATTAATGCAATAGTAAGAAAGGACATTAGCTTGGATGATGTGGAATTGGTATGGGTGGAGCTGCGGAATACGAAGGGGCAGAAAAAGCTAGTGGGAGTTGTGTACAGACCACCAAACAGTAGTAGTAAGGTTGGGGACAGGATCAAACAAGAAACAAGGGATGCATGCAATAAAGGTACAGCAGTTATCATGGGCGACTTTAATCTACATATTGATTGGGCTAACCAAACTGGTAGCAATGCAGTGGAGGAGGATTTCCTGGAGTGCATTAGGGATGGTTTTCTAGACCAATATGTCGAGGAACCAACCAGGGAGCTGGCCATCCTAGACTGGATGATGTGTAATGAGAAAGGACTAATGAGCAATCTTGTGCGAGACCCCTTGGGGGAAGAGTGACCATAACATGGTAGAATTCTTTATTAGGATGGAGAGTGACACAGTTAATTCAGAAACTCGGGTCCTGAACTTAAAGAAAGGTAATTTCAATGGTTTGAGGCGTGAATTGGCTAGAGTAGACTGGCAAATGATACTTAAAGGGTTGACTGTGGATAGGCAATGGCAAACATTTAAAGATTACACGATGAACTTCAGCAATTGTACATCCCTGTCTGGAGTAAAAATAAAACGGGGGAAGGTGGCACAACCGTGGCTAACAAGGGAAATTAAGGATAGTGTTAAATCCAACGAAGAGGCACATAAATTGGCCAGAAAAAGCAGCAAACCTGAGGACCGGGAGAAATTTAGAATTCAGCAGAAGAGGACAAAGGGTTTAATTAAGAGGGGGAAAATAGAGTACGAGAAGAGGGGGAAAATAGAGTACGAATAGAGTATGGGAACATAAAAACTGACTGCAAAAGCTTCTATAGATGTGAAGAGAAAAAGGTTAGTAAAGACAAACATAGGTCCCTTGCAATCGGGTTCAGGTGAATTTATAATGGGGAACAAAGAAATGGCAGACCAATTGAACAAATACTTTGGTTCTGTCTTCACGAAGGAAGACATAAATAACCTTCGAAAATACTAGGGGAACGAGGGTCCAGTGAGAAGGAAGAACTGAAGGATATCCTTATTAGGCGGGAAATTGATGGGATTGAAGGCCGATAAATCTCCAGGGCCTGACAGTCTGCATCCCAGAGTACTTAAGGAAGTGGCCCGAGAAATAGTGGATGCATTTGTGATCATTTTCCAACAGTCTATCGACTCGGGATCAGTTCCTATGGACTGGAGGGTAGCTAATGTAACAACACTTTTTTTTTTAAAAAAGAGAGGGCGAGAGAAAGCAGGTAATTATAGACCGGTGAGCCTGACATCAGTGGTGGGGAAAATGCTGGAATCAATTATTAAGGATGAAAAGGCAGCACATTTGGAAAGCAGTGACAGGATCGGTCGAAGTCAGCATGGATTTATGAAAGGGAAATCATGCTTGGCAAATCTTCTGGAATTTTTTGAGGCTATAACTGGTAGAGTGGACAAGGGAGAACCAGTGGATGTGGTGTATTTGGACTTTCAAAAGGCTTTTGACAAGGCCCCACACAAGAGATTGGTGTGCAAAATCAATGCACATGTTATTGTGGGTAATATACTGACTTGGATAGAGAACTGGTTGGCAGACAGGAAGCCGAGAGTCGGGATAAACGGGTCCTTTTTAGAATGGCAGGCAGTGACTAGTGGAGTGCTGCCGGGTTCAGTGCTGGGACGCCAGCTCTTTACAATATACATCAATGATTTGGATGAAGGAATTGAGTGTAATATCTCCAAGTTTGCAGATGACACTAAATTGGGTGGCAGTGTGAGCTGTGAGGGGGATGCTAAGAGGCTGCAGGGTGACTTAGACAGGTTAGGTGAGTGGGCAAATGCAGTATAATGTGGATAAATGTGAGGTTATCCACTTTGGGGGCAGAAACGCGAAGACAGATTATCTAAATGGTGGCAGATTAGGAAAAGGGGAGGTGCAACGAGACCTGGGTGTCATGGTTCATCAGTCATTGAAAGTTGGCATACAGGTGCAGCAGGCGGTAAAGGCAGCAAATGGTATGTTGGCCTTCATAGCTCGGGGATTTGAGTATAGGAGCAGGGAGGTCTTACTGCAATTGTACAGGGCCTTGGTGAGGCCTCACCTGGAATATTGTGTTCAGTTTTGGTCTCCTAATCTGAGGAAGGACGTTCTTGCTATTGAAGGAGTGCAGCGAAGGTTCACCAGACTAATCCCTGGGATGGCAAGACTGACATTTGAGGAGAGACTGGATCGACTGGGCCTTTATTCATTGGAGTTCAGAAGGATGAGGGGGGATCTCATAGAAACATATAAAATTCTGACGGGACTGGACAGGTTAGATGCAGGAAGAATGTTCCCGATGTTGGGGAAGTCCAGAACCAGGGGACACGGTCTAAGGATAAGGGGCAACCCATTTAGGACTGAGATGAGGAGAAACTTCTTCACTCAGAGTTGTTAACCTGTGGAATTCTCTATCGCAGAGAGTTGTTGATGCCAGTTCATTAGATATATTCAAGAGGGAGTTAGTTATGGCCCTTATGGCTAAAGGGATCAAGGGGGATGGAGAGAAAGCAGGAAAGGGTACTGAGGTGAATGATCAGCCATGATCTAATTGAATGGTGGTGGAGGCTCGAAGGGCTGAATGGCCTACTCCTGCACCTATTTTCTATGTTTCTATGGGAAGAGAATTTATAAAAGAAAATTTCAAAACACAGGACGAGCATGTGAATCACAAGAACTGTTCCCAGTCACAGTCCTCCACCAACCTGACCCCGCCACACAGCACTGCTCCCGGTTATCAAAATCCACGGCGTGGCCTTGGACAACATGGACCACTTTCCATACCTCGGGAGCCTACTATCAGCAAGGGCAGACATCGACGACGAGGTCCAACACCACCTCCAGTGTGCCAGCACAGCCTTCGGTCACCTGAGTAAGAGAGTGTTCGAAGACTAGGTCCTCAAATCTGGCATCAAGCTGATGGTCTGCAGGGCTGTAGTGATACCCGCCCTCCTGTATGGCTCAGAGACATGGACCATATACAGTAGAAACCTCAAATCGCAGGAAAAGTACCAACAATGTCTTGGCAAGATCCTGCAAATCTCCTGGGAGGACAGACGCACCAACATCAGTGTTCTCGATCAGGCCAACATCGAAGCACTCGACTAGCTCCATTGGGCGGGCCACACTGTCCGCATGCCCGACACAAGACTCCCAAAGCAAGCGCTCTACTCAGGACTCCTGCACGACAAGCGATCCGAAGGTGGGCAGAGGAAACGTTTCAAGGACACCCTCAAAGCCTCCTTGATAAAGTGCAACATCCCCATCAGCACCTGGGAATCCCTGACCAAAGACTGCCATAAATGGAGGAAGAGCATCCGGAAGACCTCAAGGTCTCGTCGCCGAGAACATGCAGAAAACAAGCGCAGGCAGCGAAAGGAACGTGCGGCAAACCAGGCCCCCCCACCCACCCTTTCCTTCAACGACTGTCCCAACTGTGACAGAGACTGTAGTTCCCGTATTGGACTGTTCAGTCACCTGAGAACTCACTTTGAGAATGGAAGCAAGTCTTCCTCGATTTCAAGGGACTGCCGACGATGATGATGATAATTATTCCATGTTACATTGTGTCAGACTGCAAAAAGCATGAACTAACAGACGGTTCATTGTGAAATGTTTAATCTGTGAACACTGGGAAGAGGAATGTTTCTACATTAGTAAAGTCCTGGAAAATCCTATTGCTACTTTTTATAAGCTAAACTGATAGGTTTAAATGTTACGCAGGACTTTAAGTAAAACAGATTTTGAGGACTGCGTCTTTCAGGACAGGTGGGTAAATTGGCACTTTTTTGTGCAACACAGAAGCAAGGGTGTGTGTGTGTTGTCAACAGTGTGTGGAGTTAAGAGTACAATTTGTGACAGCAGAACAAGATCAAATACAAGGCTAAGTTGAGCATATTTAAGGGAGATTTGCACCATGGAAAGGGCAATGAATTAAAAATGTATCTCTCCCTGCAACATCGTGTTTCCAAGCATGCCTAGACTTATACAGTGGACATGGTCCGAGAGCTGGTTTTGATGCATCAAACATGATTGCAAAGGCTTCTCTCATGGTATTTTTGTGAAACAGTGCATGGAGACCATGGCAGAAATTGTGCGTCTTCATCAAGATTAGCTCGTCACACCGAAGAATTCAGTGAAGAATGGAACGGTTTAAGGAGTTCCCAAGACAACTGTTTGAAAAGGTCCAGAGTAGTGCGGTACAACCTTGCTATGGTTGGAAACACTGACATGGACACTAATCAATTGCTCATTTTTGTTAAAGGAATTGACGACTCCCTCAACATAATCAAAGAACACTCTGTTTTGATCTGCGTGCAAACCACAAAAGGTATAAATCAATCTCAGTATGTTGATAATTCCCACATTGAAAAGGAACTCAATTTATTTTTTAGTAGAACCTTGCTTCTTCTTGCATCTGGAAGACAATCATAGGCCAAGCTTACTAGCCTGACCACTAATGGTGCTGCAACCTTGCTTGAAGGAGACACCAAATTCAAGGTATTTGTCAAAGAGATGGCAACTGATGAAAGCCTATGCTGCCTTTTGCTGTATTCTGAATAACTGTTACCCTAAAGGTGAAGGCAACATTGAATGCATCATTTGTGTTGCAGATGTACTGCAGCTATTACAAATCGAGAATGAAGACTCCAGCATTTGAATTTGCCAGCCATTGTCAACACTTGCCCGAGTTGTTTAGAAATGCCCTTACTGTCAGTGTTGAAATGGAACTGACTGGACCCCGACACAACACACAATGACCATGTGCAGAGCAGGCTCAATCTGCTGGGTGTGCCAGCATTCTAAGAGTATATGCCAGAGGTGCTTGTAGCGAAATGATGCCATGCATGCGGTCTTTACTTGGCAGCGCATTTATGTGCAAACAAACCCTTTCACAAATAAATCTGCAGCAGTCCCACTTCTGCTCAAGTCTCACAGTTGAACACCTGCAAGATGTCCTTTGGTTGACAAAACTGTCAACACAAATGAAAGCTCTTGTAAAGCAGAGCAAGTTCAGATTTCATACCGAGAAACTGGCCTATACTGTTATGTAACAAATGATTGTTCAGTAACTGTATGTTTTGTTGTAAATATGAAGCCAAGATCTTATCTGCAAAACATTGTGAAGGGATGTGCGAATGTTTATTCAATGTACAAATGTTTTCTTCAAATAAAAGGTGATCGTTTAATCAGGATTCTGCCGGCCCCCAAAGTATTTGACTCATATATGGCCCACACAATGGTCGTGGGTATGTCAAACCAGCTCCCTGCTCCAAAAGATTGGACATCACTATTCTCAGCTCTTCCAATCTGTAATTTGCTCTGACACATTAACTTACTTTGCAACTCTTCATCTTCTGCAAAAGTTGGATTATCCATTAGGTACTGCTGTGCCTCTGACCATGTTGTGCAGTAAGTTACATTAGCCATGTTGTCGAGGATGTTCTTCAATGCCTGGGTGTTTCTCTTTCTCAGTTGCCTTGCTTGCTCCTGAAGTCAGGTAAAAGTTGACTTTACTGATCACTGAAGCATGGAACATACAAATACACAAACCAAAAGGCATAAAACCTGATGTCAAATGGCTTTTCTTGTTATATGACTTCTTAAATAATCAAACCTTTTCTTTTTTGGCCAGGAAAAACAAAACATCTTCATAGATCTCCTGCCGATCCCGCTCAGGAACTGCAGTCCATACTTCACTCTCTCCAAACATCTGTTCAGCTTTCCTGGAACATTACAAATCAGTTTTTTTTTTAAATGCATAAACAACACAAAAAAAATCAACATGGTTCAGCAATTTCCGTCAGTGAGTAGCTGAGCTGTATGGACCAGGGAGGCTCTACATTCAATCTTTGGTTTGTGCTGTGTTAGCCGACGTCAGCCAAACCGGTGATAAGAGGTGCTACAATTGGCCTCAGTGCCTCTGGGTTAAAGAAAGGTCAGTCAGTCAGAGTTCTCACACCTGGCTAATATCCAACAACTCATGCTAGGAGTGCGCATGGCTGAGAGCAGACTTGACAAATAACAAACTGACTCTCTCTCACACTTGAACAATGGATACTTGGGCAAAGTACCAGAGGATAACTAGTACCTTTGGATCTGTACCCAAGCAAGGAGTCAATACTTCAGGAAAGAGAGGGGAAAAAATCAGGAGAATGTTTGAAAAACAGATCCAACCTTTTTTTTTAAAAAAAGACCCAAAATTTGCTGTGGCAGAGCAATGAACAGCGCCCGTTTAATGTCAACAATGTTTTGCCCTGCAAGTTGCTAGAAGTGCGAGATGGAAATGGCGCGGTGCCCGCTACAGAGCATTTCGAATGAGTGAACATAGCAAGCAACTGTGTATCTCCATAACCAATCAGATTGAAGCAATATGAAATTAATAGTGCAAGGGCAGAGAAGGAAATATAAATTAAGAGTGAATGAATTCATTGTCAAATCAGGTACAGAAAGATAAATAGAGAGAATGAAAGAGATTTGATTAGGATAAAAGAGAAAGAAAAAGTAAAAAAAATATATATTTTAAATTTGTTTTAAAAAAAAAATCTAAACTCCAACAGCAATTAAAACCTGAACTCCATACTTTAGTACATTTTCAGCGCCAGGAAGGTTGGACTTGGTTACTTAACTTTCTGTGGTGAGTTTACTTTGTATCTACTGTACAAGTACAGGAACTTCATGCCACTCAATACATTTGAATGGGAAGCCAGACAGCGAGGTTCCGCAAAGCCAACGACATCTCTGACAGCAACTTTCGATTTCTGCATTTAATCGCACATCTGCTTTCGCCTGAAATTGCGGTCGTATTTGCACATAAATAACAGTGAGTGCGATTAGCCTCGCCATTCCTTTGACAGCAAAGTTTGGGCCAATATGGTGAAAATAATCTCCCAAGAATAGAAATGAATGTGGTTTACAAACTCCC
Organism: Pristiophorus japonicus; assembly: GCF_044704955.1. Taxonomy (NCBI): domain Eukaryota; kingdom Metazoa; phylum Chordata; class Chondrichthyes; family Pristiophoridae; genus Pristiophorus; species Pristiophorus japonicus. Next base: position 104,854,153 of record NC_091979.1, on the reverse strand, counting down.
AATTTTTGGTTATAATTGCTAGTTTGCACAGAAGTCAAGTAAAAAGGCAATAGAAAAAAAATTTCAATTCAATAAAATTAGAACCAGAACGGATGCTTTTTTCTTGCCGCATTTCTTTGGAAAAGAGAATTTTGAATCTCTGTCGATACAGTTTTCAGGTGATGACAACTCCATACAGCACTGTTTGCTCAGCCGTACATATTGGCCATGGAGAGTGACAATATCAGGAGAGAGATTTCTGCTTTGTTTCAGTAGTGCACCAATGGAAAATTGACAGCTATACTTAGTTGCCAAACAATATTATTTAGCTGGTTACACCCAGACCTCATTTTAAGTGTTTGAACAGGAAGGAATCAATTAATTTAGGGAATATTTGAATGACCTGGTTAAGAAAGTGTGGCTAAAAAAATTGGCCCCTCAATGTCTTCCATTATCGCTTCGGGAGGGGGGGGGACGGGGACGATAACTGGGCGTTAACCAGGCATGGCAATAACGTTGACTATCGGCATATTTGGCAGGAGATTTGCGCCCTGATCTCCTTCGGCCGGAGATCGTTACGCCATCACCGTGCGCATTGCCCCGGACCCGGGTTCCACCCCCTGCAGCATTGCCGGGCGAAAACACCAGCAGCTGGAGGCGGCGTCCATCTGCAGGAGGTGGCTGGGCTCTTCGGGGACAATGATTAAAGAAGAGGTGGTCGAGTTAATTGAAAAAAATTTACCCGCTTTCAGGTTTGTTGCCACTCTTCTTTGCCTGCGATCGATCAGCCCGGCACTCTGCTTTAGTGCATCGGGCTGATCGCGGTTGCCGTCAGGGAGAAGTTATGTTTTTATTTGGCAGAGCCTGCACGTTGGCCATTCCCTTTAAGGGAGGGAAGAAGCTGTTGAACACGGCAGCGCTGCACGGCCCAGTGTGCTACTCAACATACCGCCCCGCCTGCTGCCTCTTGCGCTCCAGGAAGGAAGGGGAGCGCCGGATTTAGCACTCCACTTCCTTCCTGGAGCGCTACCCCTGAACTTTTTTTTTTTAAAGTAGCAAAGATTAGCATCTGCCGCTAATCTTTTCTACTTTTAAAAGTTAGCGCCCCAAATGGGATTCTCCCGAATTTCTCCCCCATATCCCTAAAAAGGTCAATGAACAAATTCATATATTTAAATTAACATGGAAAAATACTTCAGACTGTAGAGAGTCAAAGCTTACTGCAATATTTAATTAAAATCAACACAAGTAACATTGTCCATAACCGAGGCAACCAATGATTGTAACTGCCCAAAGAAAATACGAAGAAAGATTCCATGTCTTAATTGGTCACATGGGCATTCACGAGTCATTTTGTTAAACAAATATTGCAGTTGCCGACAAAAGTAGAATGCTAAAATTACATTCTACATGCACCTTCTCATGCATTTATACCAACAAATAAAATACCGTTACACTAAAAATCCATTCAGTGGCATAGATAATCTTGAGTAAGGTTTTACTAGATCTAGTAAACTGAAAAAAATTGTACAGTAATGAATAAACTGAAATCTAGTTTTTGTTTATTGGACTGATTTTCTCCATCAACTTTAACAGGTGTGCAATAGCTACTTTGCATTTTCTTCAGCAAACATCTACCACCACCTGGTGGCGGTGACATGCTATTAAATAATAATTACGCATTAAAGCTTTTCATCGAAAGTTCCATCATAGATGCCTCCAACTTTACTTGCTACAATTACAAAGATAGATGCATGGGTTCTCTAATTGCCATAATTTCTCAAACTCAAAAACGAAAAATAAACATAAAAATGTCTTTCCAAATTAAGAACAAAAAAGGCCTCTTTGTTTATTTGACAGGTTTCTATGCAATCCTATTACAGACTCTACCATCTACTAATGTAACTGGGATATCGCATGACAAAAGTATAAAAAGCTGAGGATACTTGACACCAAACCTAAACGAAGGTTAATTCACGTGGCAACTAGTCATCTTCAAGTTAGCAATGAAATCAGCACTTACACACATTTTCTAAATGAACACTGACCCGAGTTTTAAAGCGTAAAACACGTGACATTTTAGCAAAATGTTAGTGAACAAAAGAACTGTGTTCCTTAATTTCATCATTTTTGGTAGAATTGATAATACTACCAAAATTGATTGACAGGAAACTGTCAAGCATTTTTTAAAATATACTACAAGCAAAGTAGCAATTCCAGTACCTCATCTAGATCACAATTCTATCATAAACTGAATGAAGTAACGGCAGTTTCATATTCCTGCCTACCTGCAGTATGATCCCCAGTTACATAGGCCATTATGTGGGATGATGAAAAACATTACAACTACAGCGTCTGTCATTTTTCCCTGCTGACGTGGAGGGAGGGTTTAGGGAATTGATTTGCTAATTATTTACATTTAGAATAATCTTCTTTAAAAATGTATTTTAATTCGACTAATTTTCTTCCTTTCAGCTACTTTTCAAGTTACTGAAGGTTCAATCAACATTCTAACATTTTGCAGAGCCATTGGTTTATGTGAATATAGAATGAATTGATGTTAACCAAATCACGGAACAGATGTACATAACCATTAGGCAGCTTCCTTAGCCAAATGGGAATAAACATCTCTTCATTACCAGTCAACAAGATTACAAAGCAGTATTTATAACAAAAAACATGCGCCTTATTCAGGATAAGGAACTGCACAGTACTGCGAAAATGACAAACAGTATAGATAGAACTGATCTGTCGGATTACCATTATGACTTAGTATTTGATAAATTTTTACATAATCGTGATAGAAATATCTGTACCTGTATCTGGTAGTAGATGTCATTTTTTCATGGTTTTCAAGAAATCGCTGAAAGTTTTCTTTTGCTTCTTTATAGCGGAGCCTAGCTTCTTCCTTCTCCTCTTTTTCAGTCTGTATTTTATATGCATTAAATGCTTGCTTCTTTTCACTTAGTTTTGGTAATGCACTGCATGGTTCAAAGAAAAAGACTGGTTACAATTGGGAAACAGTGGTGAAGAAATTAAAATACAAGATACCACCAGAACAATGAGTTTAACAAACCAATCCACGAAGATTGCAAAATAATCGAAACAGCACATTTCATATTTTGGGCAGATTAGTATTAAAAATAGTGATTCTTACCATCAAAATTTAAAAACATCTCTAATAAAAATTTTTAATATCAGACAAAAATAAAATAATTGAAAATAAGTAGATTAACTGAACAGGTATCCACACATAACAAATAGTAGGCCATGTGGCCCCTCGAGCCTGCTCTGCCATTCAATAAAATCCTGGCCTCAACTCCACTTCCCTGCCCACTCCCCATAACCCTCGATTCCGTTATTGTTCAAAAATCTGTCTATCCCCACCTTAAATACATTCAATGACACAGCCTCCGCAGCTCTCTGGGGTAAAGAATTCCAAAGATTCACGACCCTCAGAGAAGAAATTCCTCCTCATTTCCATTGTAAATGGGTGACCCCTTATTCTGAAACGATGCCCCCTAGTTTCCCCTCGAGGGGAAACATCCTCTCTGCATCTACCCTGTCAAGCCCCCTCAGAATCTTATACATTTCAATAAGATCACCTCTCAGTCTCCAATGAGTATCGGCCCAACTTAATCAACCTTTCTTCATATTACAACCCTTTCATCTCAGGAATCAACCTCGTGAACCTTCTCTGAACTGCCTCCAATACAAGTATATCCTTCCTTAAATAAGGAGAGTAAAACTGTACACAGTACTCCAGGTATGGTCTTATCAATGCCCTGTGCAGGTGTAGCAGGACTTCGCTACTTTTATACTGCATCCCCTTTGTAATAAAGACCAACATTCCATTTGCCTGTATAATTACTTGATGTACCTGCATACAAACTTTTTGTTAGGATGATGTTATGTGCTGAGAGAAAGAAACAATCAAACTGGAAAACTGGAAGTTGATAGTTTGGAGGGGGTAAAGAGAAAAATAAACATTAAATTCACATACAGTCGTTGATGTAGAATATTTTAATGATAAAAATACGGCGAGACCAGCAACTGATCGGAGCAGAGATAAGGGGAGCGCGGGCAGGAGCCGGGGCAAAATACCGCCAGCAGCCAATCGGAGCAGAGGTAAGGGGAGCCAGCCCAACCAGCACCAACTGACATCGGTAGACAAGAAGTAAAAAGAATTGAGGTGTGACGTCGCAGGAAAGCAGGTAAGTGATTGGTTGGTCTGTATTTCTCCCTTTTTTTCTTGGGCATTGGTTGAAATTAAGAGCCGGGATTAAAAATTTGAACTTTCAAAATGTGAAAACGTAATTAATTAAATGCACTAGAGATGGCAGGGCAGGTGATGTGTCATTGCTGCTGCATGTGGGAGCTGGTGGGCTCCATTGAGGTCCACGGCGGCCACATCTGCAGTAAGTGTTGGCAACTCGAGGAACTTCGGCCCCACGTTGATGAGCTGGAGTCAGAGCTGCTGACACTGTGACACATCAGGGAGGGGGAAGAGTTACCTGGACACTGTTTCAGGAGGCAGTTACAACCCTTAGATTAATGAATTCAAATTTGGTCCATGGTCAGGGACAGGAGGGTGTGACTACGTGAGGCAGGTATGGGGAGCCAGGAGGTAGTGATTGAGGAGCCTCAGCCCTTGCTCTTGTCCAACAGGTACGAGGCTCTTACTCCCTGTGTGGACGACAGCAATGAATGCAGGGAGGATGAGCAAACTGACCACAGCACCGTGGTACTGGGGGCCATTCAAGTGGGGGGAATGTTGTAGTGGTAGGGGACAGTATAGTTCTCTGCAGCCGAGAGCTGGAGTCCCAAAGACTGTGTTGTCTGCCCGGTGCCAGGGTTAAGGACATCTCTGGGCTGGAATGGGAGGGGGAAGATCCAGTTGTCGTGGTCCATGACATAGATAGAACAAAGAAAGAGGTTCTGCTGAGGGAGTATGAGCAGCTAGGGGCTAAATTAAAAAGCAGAACCACAAAGGTAATAATCTCTGGATTACTACCTGAGCCATGAGCAAATTTGCATAGGGTAAATAAGTTGAGAGAGATGAACACATGGCTCAAAGACTAGTGTGGGAGAAATGGGTTTTGGTTCATGGGGCACTGGCACCAGTACTGGGGCAAGGGGGAGCTGTTCCATTGGGACGCGGTCCACTTGAACCATGCTGGGACTAGCGTCCTGCCGAATTAAATAACAAGGGCTGTAGAGAGAGCTTTAAACTAAATAGTCGGGGGGGGAAGGCTTCAGGTGAGCGGAAATTTAAAAAGTCAAAGAGCAACGAGAAGGCAATAGACCAGGATAGCAGTGGGGGAAAATGATAACCAAAGTGTAACAGGAAGGGACAGAATGTATAAAAATAAGAGTGCAACAAAAAGTGGGGTTAAAGCAGGGAAAAACGGTTAAAAAAAAATTAATAGCTCTTTTTCTGAAGTCACACAGCATTCATAACAAGATAGATGAGTCGACGGCACAAATAGATATAAATGAGTATGATCTGATAGCGATTACAGAGACGTAGTTGCAAGGTGATCAAGGCTGGGAACTGAATATTCAGGAGTATTTGACAATTTGGAAGGATAGACAGAAAAGAAAAGGAGGTGGGGTAGCTCTGTTAATAAAGGATGAGATCAGTGCAGTAGTGAGGAATGATAGTGGCTCAGAAGATCAAGATGTGGAATCAGTTTGGGTGGAGATAAGAAATAATAAGGGGAAGAAGTCACTGGTGGGAGTAGTCTACAGGCCCCCCCAAACAGTAACCACACTGTTGCACAGAGTATAAATCAAGAAATAATGGAGGCTTGTAAGAAAGGAACGGCAATAATCATGGGTGTCTTTAATCTTCATATTGATTGAACAAATCAAATTAGCCAAGGTAGCCTTGAGGATGAGTTCATAGAGTGTACCCAGGATGGTTTCCTTAAACAATACGTTGCAGAACCAACCAGGGAGCAGGTGATCTTAGATCTGGTACTGTGTAATGAGACAGGATTAATAGATGATCTCCTAGTAAAGGATCCTCTAGGAAAGAGTGATCACAGCACATTTAGCAAGTTGGCCACACCACAGGTAAAGGGTACATAGCCAGATAGGGGATGGGTGAACAACAGGAAGAGCAGTGGAAGGAAGGTAGTGCAGGGGTCCCCTGCGGTCATCCCCCCGCAAAACAGATACACCGCTTTGGGTACTGTTGAGGGGGATGACTCATCAGAGGAGAGCAGCAGCAGCCAAGTTCATGGCACCATGGGTGGTTCTGCTGCACAGGAGGGCAGGAAAAAGAGTGGGAGAGCTATAGTGGTAGGGCATTCTACTGTAAGGGGAATAGATAGGCGTTTCTGCGGCCACAATCGAGACTCCAGGATGGTATGTTGCCTCCCTGGTGCAAGGGTCAAGGATGTCTTGGAGCGGTTGCGGACATTTTGAAGGCGGAGGGTGAACAGCCAGTTGTTGTGGTGCATATAGGTACCAACGATATAGGTAAAAAACGGGATGAGGTCCAACAAGACGAATTTAGGGAGCTAGGAGCTAAATTTAAAAAGTAGGACCTCAAAGGTAGTAATCTCAGGATTGCTACCAGTGCCACGTGCTAGTCAGAGCAGGCATAGCAAGATAGCTCAGATGAATACGTGGCTTGAGAAGTGGTGCAGAAGAGAGGGATTCAAACTCCTGGGACATTGGAACCGGTTCTAGGGGAGGTGGGACCAGTACAAACCGAACGGTCTGCACCTGGGCAGGATCGGAACCAATGTCCTTGGAGGAGTGTTTGCCAGTGCTGTTGGGGAGGGGTTAAACTAATATGCCATGGGGTAGGAACCCCTATGCAGGAAGACATAAGAACATAAGAATTAGGAACAGGAGTAGGCCATCTAGCCCCTCGAGCCTGCTCCGCTATTCAATAAGATCATGGCTGATCTGGCCGTGGACTCAGCTCCACTTACCCGCCCTCTCCCCGTAACCCTTAATTCCCTTATTGGTTAAAAATCTATCTATCTGTGATTTGAAAACATTCAATGAGCTAGCCTCAACTGCTTCCTTGGGCAGAGAATTCCACAGATTCACAACCCTCTGAGAGAAGAAATTCCTTCTCAGCTCGGTTTTAAATTGGCTCCTCCATATTTTGAGGCTGTGCCCCCTCGTTCTAGTCTACCTTATCAGTGGAAACAACCTCTCTGCCTCTATCTTGTCTAGCCCTTTCATGATTTTAAATGTTTCTATAAGATCACCCCTCATCCTTCTGAACTCCAACAAGTAAAGACCCAGTCTACTCAATCTATCATCATAAGGTAACCCCTCATTTCTGGAATCAGCCTAGTGAATCGTCTCTGTACCTCTTCCAAAGCTAATATATCCTTCCTTAAGTAAGGTGACCAAAACTGCACGCAGTACTCCAGGTGCGGCCTTACCAATACCTTATACAGTTGCAGCAGGACCTCCCTGCTTTTGTACTCCATCCCTCTCGCAATGAAGGCCAACATTCCATTCGCCTTCCTGATTACGTGCTGCACTTGCAAACTAACCTTTTGGATCATGCACAAGGACCCCCAGGGAAGTAGAATGGGGGCAGAAGCAAAAGATACAAAGAAGAAAAGTAGAAGTGGAGGGCAAAGAAACCTAAGGCAAAAAGCAAAAAGGGCCACATTACAGCAAAATTCTGAAGAGGCAAATTGCGTTAAAAAGACAAGCCTGAAGGCACTGTGCCTCAATGCGAAGAGTGTTCGGAATAAGGTGGACAAATTAACTGCGCAAGCAGCAATTAACAAATATGATATAATTGGCATCACGGAGACATGGCTCCAGGGTGACCAACGCTGGGAACTCAACATCCAGGGGTATTCAACATTCAGGAAGGATAGACAGAAAGGAAAAGGAGGTGGGGTGGCATAGCTGGTTAAAGAGGAAATTAACACAATAGTAAGGAAGGACATTAGCTTGGATGATGTGGAATCGGTATGGGTGGAGCTACGAAATGCCAAAGGGCAGAAAACGCTAGTGTGAGTTGTGTACAGACCACCAAACAGTAGTAGTGAGGTTGGGGACAGCATCAAACAAGAAATTAGGGATGCGTGCAATAAAGGTACAGCAGTTATGGGCGACATTAATCTACATATAAATTGGGCTAACCAAACTGGTAGCAATGCAGTGGAGGAGGATTTCCTGGCGTGTATTAGGGATGGTTTTCTAGACCAATATGTCGACGAACCAACTAGAGGGCTGGCCATCCTAAACTGGGTGATGTGTAATGAGAAAGGACTAATTAGCAATCTTGTTGTGCGAGGCCCCTTGGGGAAGAGTGACAATAATATGGTAGAGCTCTTTATTAAGATGGAGAGTGACACAGTTAATTGAGAGACTAGGGTCCTGAACTTAAGGAAAGGTAACTTCGATGGTATAAGATGTGAATTGGCTAGAATAGACTGGCGAATGATACTTAAAGGGTTGACTGTGGATAGGCAATGGCAAACATTTAAAGATCACATGGATGAACTTCAGCAATTGTACATTCCTGTCTGGATTAAAAATAAAATGGGTAAGGTGACTCAACCGTGGCTAACAGGGGAAATTAAGGATAGTGTTAGATTCAAGGAAGAGGCATATAAATTGGCCAGAAAAAGCAGCAAACCTGAGGACTGGGAGAAATTTAGAATTCAGCAGAGGAGGACAACGGGTCTAATTAGGAGGGGGGAAATAGAGTATGAGAGGAAGCTTGCTGGGAACATAAAAACCGACTGCAAAAGCTTCTATAGATATGTGAAGAGAAAAAGATTAGTGAAGACAAACATAGGTCCCTTGCAGTCAGATTCAGGTGAATTTATAATGGGGAACAAAGAAATGGCAGACCAGTTGAACAAATACTTTGGTTCTGTCTTCACGAAGGAAGGCACAAATAACCTTCTGGAAATACTAGGGGACCGAGGGTCTAGTGAGAAGGAGGAACTGAAGGAAATCCTTATTAGGAGTGAAATTGTGTTCGGGAAATTGATGGGATTGAAGGCCAATAAATCCCCGGGGCCTGATAGTCTGCATCCCAGAGTACTTAAGGAAGTGGCCCGAGAAATAGTGGATGCATTGGTGATCATTTTCCAACAGTCTATCGACACTGGATCAGTTCCTATGGACTGGAGGGTAGCTAATGTAACACCACTTTTTAAAAAGGGAGGGAGAGAGAAAACGGGTAATTATAGACCGGTTAGCCTGACATCAGTAGTGGGGAAAATGTTGGAATCAATCATTAAGGATGAAATAGCAGCGCATTTGGAAAGCAGTGACAGGATCGGTCCAAGTCAGCATGGATTTATGAAAGGGAAATCAGCTTGACAAATCTTCTGGAATTTTGAGGATGTAACTAGTACAGTGGACAAGGGAGAACCAGTGGATGTGGTGTATTTGAACTTTCAAAAGGCTTTTGATAAGGTCCCACACAAAAGATTGGTGTGCAAAATTAAAGCATATGGCATTGGGGGTAATGTACTGATGTGGATAGAGAACTGGTTAGCAGACAGGAAGCATAGAGTTGGGATAAACAGGTCCTTTTCAGAATGGCAGGCAGTGACTAGTGGGGTGCCGGAAGGTTCAGTGCTGGGGCCCCAGCTATTTACAATATACATTAATGATTTAGACGAGGCAATTGAGTGTAATATCTCCAAGTTTACAGATGACACTAAGCTGGGTGGCGGTGTGAGCTGTGAGGTGGATGCTAAGAGGCTGCAGGGTGACTTGGACAGGTTAGGTGAGTGGGCAAATACATGACAGATGCAGTATAATGTGGATAAATGTGAGGTTATCCACTTTGGTGGAAAAACACGAAGGCAGATTATTATCTGAATGGCGGCAGATTAGGAAAAGGGGAGGTGCAACGAGACCTGGGTGTCATGGTACATCAGTCATTGAAAGTTGACATGCAGGTACAGCAGGCGATGAAGAAGGCAAATGGTATGTTGGCCTTCATAGTTAGGAGATTTGGGTATAGGAGCAGGGAGGTCTTACTGCAGTTGTACAGGGCCTTGGTGAGGCCTCACCTAGAATATTGTGTTCAGTTTTGGTCTCCTAATCTGAGGAAGGATGTTCTTGCTATTGAGGGAGTGCAGCGAAGGTTCACCAAACTGATTCCTGGGATGGCAGGACTGACATATAAGAGACGAGACTGGATCGACTGGGCTGTATTCAATGGAGTTTAGAAGGATGAGAGGGGATCTCATAGAAACATAAAATTCTGACGGGACTGGACAGGTTAGATGCGAGAAGAATGTTCCCGATGTTGGGGAAGTCCAGAACCAGGGAACACAGTCTAAGGATAAGGGGTAGGTCATTTAGGACTGAGATGAGGAGAAACTTTTTCACACAGAGAGTTGTTAAGCTGTGGAATTCCCTGCCGCAGAGAGTTGTTGATGCCAGTTCATTGGATATATTCAAGAGGGAGTTCGATATGGCCCTTACGGCTAAAGGGATCAAGGGGTATGGAGAGAAAGCAGGAAAGGAGTACTGAGGTGAATGGTCAGCCATGATTTTATTGAATGGTGGTGCAGTCTCGAAGGGCCGAATGGCCTACTCCTGCACCCATTTTCTATGTTTCTAATTCAATTGGAGGGTGAGAAAGTTGGATCTCAAACCAGTGTCCTGATCTTAAATAAAGATTACAAAGGTATGAAGGCAGAGTTGGCTAAAGTGGACTGGGAGAATAGATTAAAGTGTAAGACGGTTGATAAGCAGTGGCAGGCATTTAAGAAGATATTTCATAACTCTAAAACAAAAATATATTCCAGTGAGAAGAAAAGACTTTAAGAGAAGGGAGAACCATCCGTGGTTAACTAAGGAAGTAAAGGATGGTCTCAAATTGAAAACAATGGCATACAAAGAGGCCAAGATTCATGGGACGCCAAAGAATTGGGAAACTTTTAAAAACCAGCAAAGGTTGACTAAAAAAATAATAGAGGGAAGATAGATTATGAAAATAAACTAGCAAAGAAATATAAAAACAGATAGTAAGAGTTTCTACAGGTATATAAAAAGGGAGAGAGTAGCTAAGGTAAACGTTAGTCCCTTACAGGATGAGAATGGGGAATTAATAATAGAAAATAGGGAAATGGCAGAGGCTTTGAACAAATATTTTGTATCGGTCTTTACGCTAGAAGACACTAAAAACATCCCAATGATGGATAATCAAGGGGCTATAGGGAGGGAGGAACTTAAAACAATTACGATTACTAAACAAAAAGTACTCTGTAAAATAATGGGACTAAAGGTGGACAAGTCCCCTGGAGCCGATAGCTTGCAGCATAGGGTCCGAAAAGAAGTGGCTGCAGAGATAGTGGATGCATTGGTTGCAATCTACCAAAATTCCCTGGATTCTGGTGAGGTACCAGCGAATTGGAAAACCGCAAATGTGATATGTAATGCCCTTATTTAAAAAAGGAGGCAGACAGAAAGCAGGAAACTTTTGACCAGTGAGCCAGTGAAATCTGTCGTTGGGAAAATGCTGGAGTCGATTATTAAGGAAGCAGTAGCAGGACATTTGGAAAAACATAATACAGTTATGCAGAGTCAGCATGGTTTTATGAAAGTAGTCCCAGCATACATCCCTGCAGGACACCACTTCCCCCTTTCTGCTAGTTTGAGAAACTTCCCTTAACCATTTGTTTACTGTTCTTTTAACCATCTTTCAAATCCATTCTGTTATCTGGCCCCTAACTCCACACACCCAGATCGTTGTTATGAGTCTCTTACATGGCACCTCACGGGGTTGGGATAATATATTAGCATGGATAGAGAATTGGCTAACTAACAAAAAACAGAGAGTCGGGATATCTGGCTGGCAAACAGTAATTAGTGGGGTGCCACAACGATCAGTGCTGGGGCCTCAACTATTTACAATCTATATTAATGATTGAGATGAAGGGACCAAGTGTAATGTAGCCAAGTTTGCTGATAATACAAAGATGGGTGGGAAAGCAAGTTTTAAGGAGGACAACAAATCTGCAAAGGGATATAGACAGGCTAAGTGAGTGGGCAAAAATTTGGCAGATGGAGTATAAAGTGGCAAAGTGTGAAGTTATCCTCTTTGGCAGAAAAAATAAAAAAGCAAATGATTATTTAAATGGAGAGAAATTAAAAAATGCTGCAGTACAGAGGGACCTGGGGGTCCTTGTGCATGAAACACAAAAAGTTAGTATGCAGGTACAGCAAGTAATCAGGAAGGCAAATGGAATGTTGGTCTTTATTGCAAAGGGGATAGAGTATAAAGCAGAGAAGTCCTGCTACAACTGTACAGGGTATTGGTGAGGCCACACCAAGAGTATTGCGTACAGTTTTGGTCTCCTTATTTAAGGAGGGATATACTTGTACTGGAGGTAGTTCAGTGAAAGTTCACTAGGTTGATTCCTGAGGTGAAGGGGTTGACTTATGAAGAAAGGTTGAGTAGGTTGGGACTATAGTCATTGGAGTTCAGAAGAATGAGAGGTGATCTTATTGAAACATAAGATACTGATGGGGCTCGACAAGGTAGATGCAGAGAGGATGTTTCCACTTGTGGGGAAATAGTTTAAGAATAAGAGGTTGCCCATTTAGAACTGAGAGGAGGAATTTCTTCTGAGGGTTATAAATCTGTGGAATTCTCTGCACCGGAGAACTGTGGAGGCTGGGTCAGTGAATATATTTCAGGCGGAGATAGACAGATTTTTGAGCGATAAGAGAGTAAAGGGTTATGGGAGCGGGCAGGGAAGTGGAGTTGAGCCCAAGATCAGATCAGACATGATCTTATTGAATGGCGGAGCAGGCTCAAGGGACCAAATGGCCTCCTACTGCTCCTATTTCTTATGTTCTTATAATATAACATTTGCATATATTAATTAAACATCTGGAAACCAAGTTTTCCCATGCCATTGGTGCTCATTTTTTTTTTTAAAAGTTCGAACCAAAACATTTATTTATTTTAAATAAAAGCAGAAAATGCTGGAAATACTCAGGTGAGGAAGCATCAGTTTTGAATTGAGAAAATTCATATTTTTTGGTTTAGCCTGACCTGCTGAGTATTTCCAACATTATCTGTTTTTATTTCAGATGTCCAACCCCCCCTAGTATTTTGCTTAAGTTAATTTATTTGTAAGTTGTTCTCTTACTGTGGTAATAATTGTAATAAACTTTCAACATTGAAAACGTAATCTTTCTGAGAAGCTTCTGCTGTAACCCCAACACACGCCAAAGTATCGCACGTATATGGACATGCTCTTAGAACCTAGTAATAATGGGCCGTATATTGTAGCCTCTCTGAGTGCATAAAGCCTACTTTTACCAGCGTAAGAGTTTTAAAAGATAGAAAAAATAAATTTTATGACTAATTTTTCTATTACAAACCCTGTCCATTAAGATACGTTTATGTTTTAACACTATTAAAACATTTTTAAAAATTCAAAAAAATTATTTTTTTTCAAAAACATTTAATTTAATTTCTATTCATTTTAAATAAGTGAGGTGTTTTTTTTCTTTATGTATTGTGTTTTCTTTGTTTTTGGGGATATTCCCATTCACAGTAATGGGAGCTCCGTACAAACGAAACTCACCATTATGATCAATGGGAATACAGGTACAACATCTGAAATCCAGAATTCTCGACCTAATCTGTGCCGAATTTTGGGTTTTGCCTCAAAAATGTCCAGTTTTCGGACAATAATTCCAAACGACTACATCAAGTATGCGCAAAATGTCCGGTTTTCGTAGTTCCAAATTCGGGACGTTGCACCTGTATTACATTTTCACTGGTGGTCCAGGGCCCATGTGATCCCAGGATGCGCCTACGCTCCTGGGTTATGTGGGCCTCGGAGCGGAAGTGTTCATTCCTCTGGGAAAACCAGGTATTTTTGTAATTTTTTTTGTGGTCATCATTTACCTTTTTTCCTCCTTTGAATTGTACGTGCTAAATGGCTTGGTCACATCTTCCATTTTTATTCCATTCTATCTGAATGCTTGGCACAAACAACTGAGCAGGAGCTCTTAAAACATTTTTTTAAGCATTCAACAGCTAGATTAAGGCAATGAGTAGCAGTAGCTCACAAACTCAATGGCCCGTAAACAGAAAAACAAATTCCAACCCACCATGATGTATGTTTACCTTGACAGATGGAACAACCTGCACATGTCCCTCATGAGGACAGCAGAAGAAAGACAAACTCTCCCCTGCCTCCCTTACCTGTTTAAGATGCTGCTAGTCAAGATCCCAGCTGAGTAATTCCGAGATCTCGACAGGCATAGGAATTATGGGAGGCAGATGCCATAAAACATGCCCCAAAAATCTTTTCAAATCCCCAAATATGAAGGAGGATTCAGCTATCTTAATCTCAGCATTTACTAGACTGTCCAACTCCAGAGTATTATGACCTGGAATTCAGAATGACCACACAACTCATGACTGAGTATGGAGAAGGGAGCCTTTCATATAGATCTGCAAGATCCTGCAAATCCACTGGGAGGACAGACGCACCAACGTCAGTGTTCTCGCTTAGGCCAACATCCCCAGCATCGAAGCACTGACCACACTTGATCAGCTCCATTGGGCGGGTCACATCATCTGCATGTTCGTCACGAGACTCCTCAAGCAAGTGCTCTACTCGGAACTCCTACACGGCAAGCGAGCCCCAGGTGGACAGAGGAAATGCTTCAAGGACACCCTCAAAGCCTCCTTGATAAAGTGTAATATCCCCACCGGCATCTGGGAATCCCTGGCCCAAGAGCGCCCAAAGTGGAGGAAGAGCGTCCGGGAGAGTGCTGAGCACCTCGAGTCTCGTCGCCGAGAACATGCAAAAATCAAGCGCAGACAGCGGAAGGAGCGTGCAGCAAACCAGGCTCCCCCACCATCCTTTTCTTCAACCACTGTCTGCCCCACCCGCATTGGACTGTATAGCCACCTGAGAACTTACTTTTAGAGTGGAAGCAAGTCTTCCTTAATTTTGATGGACTGCCTATGATGATGATAGCCCAGAGAATGACAAGGAAACACCTCACAGTCTCAACTGAACTCCACCACCCCCTCCCCACCCCCACAGTTTACCAGCTTTTGCCCCAATCTGGTGCAAGAGAACTCCTTGCCACACTCACCATATGAGGAGTTTGAAACTGCCACGAGAAAGGCATCACCAGGCTAGACCAACCGCTTGACAAGGGCCACATTATCAGCTTTCAGACAGATTTCATCTCAACTGACACGACTAATAACGTTAGCTCCAAATTAAACACTTTCCCCAGGACTCGGCCACACTGAAAAACTCCACAGTAAGGCAACACTCAACAGCACCCTTGTTTCCAACAGACCCTCACAAATACATTTCTAGCCTCCAGTTATGACACTTCAAAAGTACTTCATTGGCTGTAAAGAGCTTTTGGACATCCGGTGGTCATGAAAGGCGCTACATAAATACAGGTCTTTCTTTCTCCAGATCAAAAGGCAACACAGGAAGCCTGACGGGCCTAGGAGTGAGACCCAGGCCATCAGATAGAGGAGGAATGGAGACAGTTATGGAAACAGACCCTCACAACTATAGGCAAATGTAGGACATGACTTTGGGTAATACATAAAGTGCACCCCACAAATGATCCACAAATTCCACCCCTCCCTGGTGAATAACTGCTGGAGGGGCTGCAATTTAAAAGGCGCATAAATGCACATGTTCTGGTGCTTCACATTCAGCCGTTCTAGACAGCAGTCTGGGAAGCCAGAGAACACAATACAGCATTCATTTCCTGCAGACCTAGAGCTGTGCCTATTGGGCTTACCCACTGGAAAACATGCCCCACTAGCGATATCCCTAGTGTATCGATCACTGCCAGCTGCAAGATGATGTTTCCCTTCCCCCCCTTATGGAGAAAAACAACAAACATATACCAATTGCTATAGATAATGTACAGGCTTTTCCTGGAGTCTGTTTTTGGAAGCTAGAACATCCCAGCACACACACCCAGACTGCCTCCAAGAAAAACAAAACAACTTAGAACACAGCCACCAAAGATGTTCTTCCATTTCATTGGCCCCCGCAGCCCCACATGGGGCAATGATCTAACCTGAGACAATCTATGCAGACAGGATCCTCTAGACTCAGCAGAAATGGAGGAATGACATCAAATTCTGAATCCCAAAAATGTGTGGGTCTGTGTGTGCATAACTGTACCAACAACCTCAATATGTCAATGTATTGTAGGTGGGACAGAAATCTTAGGAAGTTTACAAATGTACATATTCTTTCCTGACCATTATTGTTCATTTAAAAATATATTTTTAGTTTTCTACTTCCAACAGTCACATAGCTTTGCTAACATTTAGTTATACATTTAAAACAAAACAGCTAGTTAATTCAGATTTTATTATGAGCAGAGGATCACAAAAGATTAAAAAGTTTTGAAACTTACCTATACCTAGGATCATTTATAATCATCTTCATTGCTTGCTCCCATGAGGCATTAGACTGAACACCCTAAAGAAACAGGTAACACCAGAGATTAAATGCAAATCTTTTACTGAAGTATGAAGTTCCTACAGACCTACAGACCTGGGAAGGCACCAGAAAAGCCGGGTTTCAGCACGCAATGCACATGCGCTGAAAACCGGCTTTCCCGATCTGTCAAGTTTCTGGCTTGACAGATCTCTTGGGAGCGAGGACACTTGCAGGACAAGATTTCCGATATTTACAAATATCTTGCTCTGCAAATGCCCTTTTAAATCTTGCGCCTGAAAAAGCCAGCGTCTCGCCTGCTTTTACAGGCGCAAGTGTTTAAAAATACGTAAAAACATTAAAATTAAATTAAACATATGAAAACAGACTTTATTGTTAAAAACACTCCCCACCACGGTAAGTTTATTTTAAGGCATCTTAAAAAAAAGTCAGGAAAATATTATTTTTTATAAAGAACTTTAATTTAAATGATTCTTAAATATGTCATGTATTTTTCTATTTCTTATTGATTGTGTGTGTGTTTGGGGGGGGGGGGGGGGAGGGGGGGTTCTCATTCATAATAATGGGAACTCCAACTTATGGAGTTCCCATTATTATGAATGATAAAATACTGTACCTTGATTGGCTGCCCAGAGCCATGTGACTACAGCTCCAGCCCTGCGCACGTCCTGACTTGCACGCGCTCTGATGCATAGGAGTGAAGGCCTCAGGCTTGAAAGTTCGAGCAGGCGCAGCAGCAACAGGTAAGTGTGTAGTTTTTTTTTTAACCTTTTTTCTTTAGTTTGCCCACGGGAAGACCTCTATCGGAATTTCAGGCCCTATATGTCTAACTAAAAACAAGTTGTCGATAAACCATTCTGCTCTCCAACTGAACATTGGGAAAATTGCATCTATCTTTTTTGGGTCGTGTCAAAAAACATTACCCTTACCCTGACTCCATTCCTCTCCCCAGCGGCTTACTTAGGTTGAAATACAAATTGCAAGATAAATACAAATGAAGGATGCTATTCATTCCATTTTAGCTCATCCACCTAGAATAAAGAAAATCTTACCCCTTCCCCCCCACCATTACATCATCTCAATTCTTGAATAAATCCATGATGCTTGGCAGCACAAGTCTACCTGGAAGTTCATGCCAAGTGTCAATCTCTTATTGTTTGAAAAAAGATTTGCTGACCACTCTCATAAATTTCCCATTCTCTAATTTTAACTTATGCCTTCTTGTTCTAGCTTTCTACCATATCTTGAAACAGTACTCCAGATTAACCTTAGCTATGGCACTTAATACACGCATCTCATGTAATCTGTAGGATCGACACTCGGGATGGCTCCTTTCGAGGCTGAAGAGCCCCAGTTTCTCCAGTCTTTCCTTGTAAATTAACCCTTTGGCACTAGAAATATGCCTCATGGTTCTTCTCTGCACTGCCTTCAGGGCTCAATGTCTCAACAGACAAAAAAACACTGCACTCAAGGTGGGGTTTGATCAGAGCATTGTATAGTTTTAATATGGCATCTTGTATTCAACTGACCTATCAATGTAATTAACCACTTTGTTCATTGCTGCTCCAATGACTCCTTTCCACTTCACCTTTAGCCATTTATTACCTTAAAAGATCTATAAAAATGCAAGTTGTTGTTGGTAGCTCTAATCATATAAATATAAATGAAGAATTTTGTGTCACTATCACTGAAAGAGGATTACTCAATACTATCGGCAAGAATTTTAATTAATTCTCTAACTTGTATGCACGTAATGTTATTTATTTTAAAAATTGGGTACAGAATATTGGAGAACATTGCAGCAAAAATTAAAATGATCCAAGAAGCTACCCAAGGCTGCAAGGTAATTTATTTTACAAGATTAAGTCAATGAGTTCCAACTGTTGTAACGCATTCAAAGTCAGAAAAATGTGTTCTCTACGCTGATTCAGTCACTGTTTCAATCTAAAATAAAATCTTTCCACTGACATCTATAAGCCCACTGATTGCCACATCTAACTAGATTATACTTTCCCCACCCCGGTTTCTGCAAGGTCTTCATTCCTTTCTCCCAGTTTTTCTCTCTCCATTACATCTGCTGTAGTTTCTGGATTATACTCCTTATGGCTAAAGGGATCAGGGGTATGGAGAGAAGGCAGGAGTGGGGAACTGAAGTTGCATGAACAGCCATGATCATATTGAATGGTGGTGCAGGCTCGAAGGGCCAAATGGCCTACTCCTGCACCTATTTTCTATGTTTCTATGTTTTTCTTCAGCTGAAGCTTCTCCTCCACCGTGAGGGGAAACAGAATCCTTGACTGGGTATGTCCCATTTTCTGAAGAGGCCATTCTCTCCGTAACACCATAGTTCACTCTTCCACCATTCCGACCGCCTGCGCTCCTTCCCCCGGCACCATCCCATGCAAGCACGGGATATGCAATTGTTTCCCATCCAACCCCTCCCAGTGTCCCAAACACTCATTCTGGGGCTGACAGCAATCTATTTATTCTTCCTTCAATCTAGTATTCTGTATTCCCCACTCACGGTGCATTTTCCTCTACAGTGGGGTGGGTTGGTAACCAAAGGAAACAGATTTAAGATGATTGGCAAAGGAACTGGGAAGTTGGAAGATGATTTTTTTTTAAAAAAGCATCAAGTTATGATCTAGAATGCACTGTCTGAAAGGGTGGTGGAAGCAGATTCAACAGTAACTTTCAAAAGAATATTGGGTATATACTTGAAAAATAAATATTTTTACGACTATGGGGAGTGGGACTAAATGGATCGCTCTCTGAAAAAACCTAAATGGAAATGTTGTACATGTTTTAAAATACAAAAAGATGGAGCTTGTTACAAATAACCAAGTTTTATCAATGATTCAAATACCATTTCTCAGACAATACCTTTTCTTTTAATAGTTCTTTAAATGCTTGTTTTGCCTCCTCTTTTGTGTTCCAGGTATATGTTTTCCTGACTGGCTCTTTTTTCACCTCCTCCTCTTTTTTTGGAATATCACTATGGAAAAGTAAGTTACAGAAATGATAACAAAACACTCAAATTATATTAAAATAACTTTAGAGCAATTTTGAAGCACGGTGGAATTAGCTGACTTTACTAATTATTTTCCCCGACATTTTACATTAATATGGCTGATTTACAATTGTTTGAACAATAAGCCTCGCATTACAACTGGAAATCAGGTCAGCCACAGAGACACCACAGCCACAGAATTTGTTTTTAGAAATTAAATAGAAAATTGATTTGTAGCATAAATCTATAAATAAGATTTTTGTTGTTAAACAAAGTACATTTTCAACTATATATTTAAAACAATAAACTGCAAAATATTAGACAATTCAGCTAGATTACAAATCACGTGGAGAAAGTTAAAGCATACTTTTCTTGAATCTCCTGCTTTGTCACTTCTTCCATTGGCTGACAAATGATCTCTACAGGTTCAGGCTCAGGCTGCTCAACAGCTAATGTTTGCTGCTTTTCATTATCATCAGTGGTTGTAACTTCATTCTCAATAACCTCCACTGGAGTGGTCGTTGTTGCCTCTTGAATAGAGGTTGATACAGTGGATACGGAAGCCTCCTTCACTCTGTTGAAAATATGTACAAGAAGATTTAGATGAATATCCATTAACTAAATATTTATTTTGATTTCACACACATAGATATGAAGCCTAAAACACTGCATAATTTCAGCAACCAAGTGGCATCAAAAGACCATTGCTTATGAACAAACCAACTGGTGAATGCACACACGGGTTGGGAATGCAGTAATAGATTATGCACTACAATGCTTTTGAGGCTTAGACATGTTGCACTTGATCAACTACAATTTTCTTCCACTGTAATAGGTTCCTGAAAAATTATCAGCATGACTTTGGAAATTGTTGATTACATTTTCAAATCACCTAACTTGATCCGTTTACCATATTAGAGTACCTGTCAGAAAAGATTAGTTGTTTTCCCTGGTTTCATTTAAAACAAATATTAAAACATCATTTTACTTGAAGTGAATAAAGCATTTGCATATTTTCAAAGAAAATCCTATAAAGAACAATATACCATTGAGCTTTTGCGTTCCACTGCAAATTTAAATGATTCCAATAAATGCATAATGGATGAAACTATTTAATGTAAACCTTTCAATGGGAGTTCTTAAATATCTCAACAGTACAGAAAAAAATCATAATTGCCTGATTTGCACATTTTCAAAAATCAGATTCTTAAATGTTAATTCCCAATAGGACTGATTTTAGAACACTCGGAAATGATGTTTGGAACATACCCATTTTCTTCCTCAGCTTTGATCATTTCTGTAGAAAAATAAAAACAGCATCGGATTGATTTACATCTGAAAATGGTTGAACACAGCATCAATGGCTACAAGATTATTTTAGCTAGGTATTCACACAGTATAAATTCGGCGAGGTCTGGACCAGCGAGGTCTGGAGATCAGAAGTGGAGAGGATGGATGAGGCACGGAGGAGCAGAGATCGGAGCCCAGAGGTGGGGCAGCGTGGACAAGACCAAGGGAAGGTGCAGAACGGGCCAATAGCGAGGCTGTGAGGCTCACATTGCGTACTATGAATTCCACGTAGAGAGGTCCTGTGGGAAGGAGGAAGGAAGGAGGACAGTCGGAGTATGTCCGAGTGTGTGTGTGTGTGTATGTATTGGCACATGTGGCGGAGCCTGGTCTCCAGTCGTCTTGGATCCCTTTGCCACTGGACCAAGACCGTGCTCCTTCAAGCCCGCGTGGTGTGCAACGGCCACCCCATGTTGAAAGAATTCACGCACAGGCATCTTCCACCATTTAAAATGAGTTCATCAGTCACCTGAGTACTCATTTTTTAGTGTGGAAGCAAGTCATCCTTGACCCCGAGGGACTGCCTATGATGATGATGATAAATTATGATGCAGTATTTGATAATAAAAATAGCTTTTTAAGGATACAAATCATTGTCAGCTGCGCCTGCTTTATTAAAATACAGAAGTTTCTACCATAAACTCTAGATACGTGTAATTGTTAAACAGAAAACCTTCCTTTGATAAATTTAACTGACTTAATTCAGCTGTGGCTCAGTGTGTAGCACACTCGCCTCAGAGTCAGAAGGTTGTGGGTTCAAGTCCCACTCCAGGGACGCGAGCACATAAATCTGGGTTGACACTCCAGTGCAGTGCTGAGGGAGTGCTGCACTTTCGGAGGTGCCGTCTTTCGGATGAGACGTTAAATTGCAGCCCCATCTGCTCGCTCAGGTAGATGTAAAAGATCCCACTACACTATTTTGAAGAAGAGCAGGGGCGATTTCCCTGATGTCCTGGCCAATATTTATCCCTCAATCCACACAACAAAAACAGATTATCTGGTTAGTATCACATTGTTGTTTGTGGGAGGTTGCTGTGCACAAATTAGCTGCTGTGTTTCCCCATTACAAAAGTGCTTGCTGGAAATCTCAGCAAGTCAAGCATTTGTGAAGCGAGAAACAGAGTTAACGTTTCAGGTTGATGACCCTTCATCAGAACTGACAATAATTCGAAATATAACAGATTTAAGAAGTGCTGGGGCTCTGAAAGGGGGAGGAGATGTGGGGGTGGAAAGAACAAAAGGGAAGGTCCGTGATAGGGTGGAAGGCAGAAGAGATGAGACACAAAGGAGCTGTAGGAGGCCGAGGAGAGGTCAGAATGGGAATGGAGCGGAGAATTAAAGTTATCGTTTTGCGGAACACCTCGGTTCAGTCCGCAAGGGTGACCCCAAGCTTTCAGTCGCCTGTCACTTTAATTCTGCGCTCCACTCCCACTCCTGACCTCTCCGTCCTCCACTGTTCCAATGAAGTTCAACGCAAGCTCGAGGAACTGTACCTCATCTTTCGTTTAGGCACTTTACAGCTTTCTGGACTCAACATCGAGTTCAACAATTTCAGACCATAACCTCTGCCCACTTTTTGTTCCTTTTCCTCGCCTTTTTTTATATGAACAAAAATCCCCCCCACCCCCCCATTTTAATTTTGTTTCTTTGTTTGCAGCTGGCAATTATTCCGCCATTCACACCCGCTTCGGATGCCCCCAATAGTTCGTTACCATCCTCAGCCTGCTCCACGACGACATGCAGGCCTTGATCGTTACCAACGGGTCCATTACAGACCCAATCCACATCCAGACCGGTGTCAAACAGGGCTGCATCATCGCCCCAACCCTCTTCACAATCTTCCTCGCTGCTATGCTCCATCTCACAAAGCTCCCAGCTGGGGTGGAACTAAACTACAGAACCAGTGGGTACCTGTTCAACCTTCGCCATCTCCAGGCCAGGTCCAAGACCACCCCAACCTCTGTCATCGAGCTACAGTATGCGGATGATGCCTGCATCTGCACACATTCAGAGGCTGAACGCCAGGACATAGTCAGCGTTTTTACTGAGGCGTACAAAAGCATGGGCCTTACGCTAAACATCCGTAAGACAAAGGTCCCCCACCAGCCTGTCCTCGCCGCACAGCACTGCCCCCCAGTCATCAAGATCCATGGCGCGGCCCTGGATAACGTGGACCATTTCCCATATCTCGGGAGCCTCTTATCAACAAGAACAGGCATTGACTACGAGATTCAACAGCGCCTCCAGTGCGCCAGTGCAGCCTTCGCCGCCTGAGGAAAAGAGTGTTTGAAGACCAGACCCTCAAAACTGCCACCAAGCTCATGGTCTACAGGGCTGAAGTAATACCCGCCTTCCTGTATGACTCAGAGACATGGACCATGTATAGCAAACACCTCAAGTCGCTGGAGAGATACCACCAAAGATGACTCCGCAAGATCCTACAAATCTCCTGGGAGGACAGACGCACCAACACCAGCATCCTCAGCCAGGCCAACAACCCCAGCATTGAAGCACTGACGACACTGTTCGCATGCCTGACACAAGACTCCCAAAGCAAGCGCTCTACTTGGAATTCTTTCATGGCAAACGAGCCAAAGATGGGCAGAGGAAACATTTCAAGGACACCCTCAAAGCCTCCCTGATTAAGTGCAACATCCCCACCGACACCCGAGCTCCTGGCCAGAGACTGCCCTAAATGGAGGAAGTGCATCCGGGAGGGCGCTGAGCTCCTCGAGTCTCATCGCCGAGAGCATGCAGAAAACAAGCACAGGCAGCGAAAAGAGCCAGTCCCATCCACCCCTTCTCTCAACGACTACCTGCCCCACCTGTGACAGAGACTGTGGTTCTCGTATTGGACTGTTCAGCCACTTTAGAACTCATGTTAAGAGTGGAAGCGTCTTCCTCGATCCAGAGGGACTGCCTATGATGAGACGCATTTTTTGTCTCCTAACTTGTGCTATTACCATCTCAATCCGGCCCATTATCGTTTTTGTCTCTTAGTTCTCTTCTGCCTTCCACCCGATGACAGACCTTCCCTTTTGTTCTTTCCACCCCTCCCCCCCTTTCAGTCCCCAGCACACTTCCTTAAGAATCTGTTACATTTCAAACCATTGCCAGTTCTGACAAATGGTTAACAACCCGAAATGTTAACTCTGTTTCTCTCTCCACAGATGTTGCCTGACCTACTGAGATTACCATTTTTTTCTGTTTTTATTTCAGATTCCAGCATCCGGTATTTTACTTTTGTGTTCCAAAAGTACTTCATTGGCTGTAAAGCGCTTTGAGACGTCCAGTGAACGTGAAAGGCGCTATATAACTGCAAGACTTTCTTTTTTTAAACAAACTAGTCAAAATTTAGAGCTTGCTCATATGATTTTACTAAGTAATTTAAGTTTGGAACCATGCAACAGGAATTACGATAAAAATCAGAAATTTAGTATAAACCACAATTTTTTAAACAGTAAAATTGATAAAATAATCATGAAGAAAATGGTCACTTTACAAGCGACACAAAGATTAAAAAAAACTCTTTCCTAGTAATGTCTGAATCCTCATTTATGGACAATAACTACAACAGTTCAATAATGGAATTTTAGTTGCTACCTCACCAATATTCTTTCAGCTACAAATTATTCTATCAAGTGAAAAATAATGTGCATCAAGTGTGAGAAAGGATTTAAATTTGGTGTTACAATTCTGGCTTCCCTTTTGTGTTCACAAATTACAGCTTTCATTAACATCCTAAAACCTGCATCTTTATTCTATATTTGAGTTACCATAACCCAACTTTATAATTAAACCTGGATTGCATTAAGTTACTCAGTGAAGAATAACCGAGATGCCGACAACACTCTAATCACCTCAGAAAAAAAAATACATACCACTGGACCACACAGCTAAAACTACTTTCCAAGTTTGATTTACAAATAGCAATATTTTCAACTGTTGTCCTTTGCCAAATTAATTGCTTCAATACTAATTTACAACAATAAAAATTCAAGCTTTAACTACAGATATGATCATGTACTATTCAATTTCTTGATTCACACACTCATACAAGCTATGATGGAATTTCCTAGTTATAAGAAAACAAGTTAGTGACCAGAAACCGTGATTCTTTTAAGCAGGAGGGAGATCTCAATATTTACTTGAAACAGTAGTTCTCAAGAGTGTTAGGCCAATCATAAGCAAGATCACTGTTGTGTTTGTGTATGTTGCTTTTAACAAATCAAAATTCAACTGGAATTATTTACCTTTTTGTTAAAGAAATGGTTTTAAAATGTGATTTCATAGAAACTATTAAACTTTTTACCTTCCAGCTCCTCCAATTCTTTGGGTTTAGTCCATCGAGACTCTTTTGTTTGAGAATTATAATAATAGGGTTTCCCAGTATCAGACTTGTATTCTTTCCAAGGACACTTTGATAGCAATTGCTTAAAATAAAAGAGCATTCTTACATTAATATCTTAATTCGTACAATGGTCCATCACTTAATTTTACAGAATAAAGATCTCTTCACTTTGTGATTAAAAATTGTAAAGTAATTCCATACTATAAATTCAAACATTTATTACTTTTATTTAATTACTTAATAATTTGATGAAACAGAAGGTACATTAAAGATTTATTTTGAAATAATGAACAAGTAAAAATAAACTCTCTTTCAAAGTTCCTCCCTCCCTACCAGCCTTTAACAAATAATTTAACAGCCCAATTCTCCCATATTAGATATATCTAAGTCATCTCCTCACACCTCTGCATGCGATTTCAGCTCATCTGGCTTCTCCCATGTGGACTGTTTTGTCTCAGAATTGTAGAAATAGGTCCTTCCATCTGGAGATTTGTGTTCAGTCCAAACAGACTTCTGAAGGGACAAGTTGTGATATTAAATGAAAATGTCATACAATAAAATAGCAATCCAAATAAATACAGTAAGAGGAAAATGTGTCAAGGAATAATACAGAATAGCATGATTTTCTGTGGTGAGTGGAAATTTATACTTGTAAATTAAAAAAGTTCTTAATGGTCTGACATACTGGACATTTACCTACATCACACATTTTGTCTACATTAATACAGCCGCTCACCTCAACATTCTCAAGATAGAAGAGTGAAGGAAGGTGTCCTTAAAGAAAAAGGGAGGGACGAACAAATCTAGAGCCTCCTGGATGTAGAGGGACATACAGGGTAGGATAAAGAAAAAAAGGGAGGCTCATACAGATGCCGAGGGCTAAATACTGCAGAATCTCTAGAGGAGTATAAAAAGTCCAGGGGCGAAATTAAAAAGGATATTAGAAAAGCAAAGAGAGAGCATGACAAATTCTTGGCAAGTAAAATCAAGGAAAACCCAAAGATGTTTTATAAATATATGAAGAGCAAGAGTATAACTAAAGAAAGGTTAGGGCCTATTAGAGACCATGATGGTAATCTGTGTGTGGAGACAGAAGATGTGGGTATGATTCTGAATGAATACTTTGCGTCTATTTTCACAAGAGAGAGGGGCGATGCAGACACTACTATCGAGGAGAAGTGGTGTGAAATATTAGATTAAATAAATATAGTGAGGAGGTATTAAGGAGTTTAACAACTTTGAAAGTGGATAAGTCCCCAGGCCCGGATGAAATATATCCCAGGCTGCTAAGTGAAGCAAAAGAGGAAATAGCAGAGGCTTTGACGATGATTTTCCAATCCTCTCTGGCTTCAGGTGTGGTGCCAGAGGACTGGAGGACTGCTAATGTGGTACCTTTGTTTAAGAAGGGAGAAAGGGATAGACTGAGTAATTACAGGCCAGTCAGCCTAACCTCATTGGTGGGAAAATTATTGGAAAAAATCCTGAAGGACAGGATAAATCTTCACTTAGAAAGACATGGATTAATTAAGGACAGTCAGCACGGATTTGTTAAGCGAAGGTCATGTCTGATTAACTTGACTGAATTTTCAATATGATTTTAGCAAAGCTTTTGATAAGGTCCCACATGGCAGACTGGTCACAAAAGTAAAAGCCCATGGATTTTGCTTGCAGTCGGATTCAGGTGAAATTATAATGGGGAACTAAGAAATGGCAGACCAATTGAACCAATACTTCGGTTCTGTCTTCACGAAGGAAGATACAAATAACCTTCCGAAGGTACTAAGGGACAGTGGGTCTAGTGAGGAGGAGGAACTGAAGGATATCCTTATCAGGCGGGAAATGCTTTCCTTTATTAGCCGAGGCATAGAATACAAGAGCGGGGGGGGTTATGTTTGAACTGTATAAAACACTGATTAGGCCACAGCTGGACTACTGTGTGCAGTTCTGGTCACCGCATTACAGGAAGGATGTGATTATATTGGAGAGGGTATGGAGGAGATTTACGAGGATGTTGCCGGTAGTGGATAACGTAAGCTATGAGGACAGATTAGATAGGCTGGATTTGTTTTCATTAGAACAGAGGAAGTTGAAGGAAGACCTTATTGAGGTGTATAAAATTATGAGGGGCCTAGATATAGTGGATAGAAAGGACCTATTTCCCTAGCAGAGGTCAACAACCAGGGAGCATAAATTTAAAGTAATTGTGCCATGTGGGAGTTCCTGGATGCTTCCCGCAAAGGGGATGACCACATGTGCAGGAAGTGTCTCCAGCTCCTCCAACTCGAGCGCCGAGTCTCGGAGCTTGAGCAAGGACTGGAGGCACTGAGGAGCATCCGAGAGAATGAGAGGTACATGGATAGCACGTTTCAGGCGATGGTCACCCCACAGATTAAAAGGGTACAGGAGGATAGGGAATGGGTGACCGTCGCACACAAGAGTATGGCAAGGCAGGTAGTGCAGGAGTCCCCTAAGGCTATCCCGCTCTCCAACCGGTACTCTATTCTGACTACTGGCGAGGCCGGTGATGCCTCTGGGGAGTGCAGCCAGGGCCAAGTCCACAGCACCGTGGGTGGCTCAGCTGCACAGGGGGGGGGGGGGGGGGGGGAGGAAGAAGACGGGAAGGGCTATAGTGATAGGAGATTCAATAGTTAGGGGAGCAGATAGGCGCTTCTGCGGCAGCAAAAGTGACATCAGGATGGTGAGTTGCCTCGCTGATGCAAGGGTCAATGATGTCATTGAGCGACTGCAGGGCATTCTGGGGAGGGAAGGGGAACAGCCAGTGGTTATGGTCCACATTGGTACCAACGACATAGGTAGAAAGAGGGGTAAGGTCCTGAAAGCGGAGTTTAGGAAGCTAGGAGTCAGAATGAAAGCCAGGACCTCAAAGGTGGTAATCTCGGGATTACTGCCAGTGCCACGAACTAGTGAGGGTAGAAATAGGAAGGCTAATAAGATAAATACGTGGCTGAGGCATTGGTGTAGGAGAGAGGGCTTTAGTTTCCTGAACAATTGGGACCGCTTCTGGAGTAGGTGGGACCTGTACAAGTCGGACAGGTTACACCTCAACAGAGACGGGACCAATGTTCTCGCGGGTGGTTTTGATAGTGCGGTTGGGAGAGCTTTAAATGAGCTTGGCAGGGGGATGGGAACCCAGGAGAGGGCTCTGAGCTAGTTAGAGTGGGTGAGAGCTCAGATGAACAGAACTCCAAGAAAGAATGCAAAAGGCAGGAGGCAACAGAGCAGAGTAGCACTGGGGTAAGTGTAAACCACAACGTGATAGGAAGGGACAATATGTATGAATATAAAGGGGCTGCAGGAGGGGTCAAAACTAAAAATCATGGTTTAAAAACTAGTATTAAAACACTTTACCTAAACGCACGCAGCATTCGAAACAAAGTAAATGAGTTGACGGCACAAATCATTGCAAATGGGTATGATTTGGTGGCCATTATTGAAACGTGGTTGCAGAGTGGCCAAGACTGGGAATTAAACAGACAGGGGTATCTGACAATTCGGAAAGATAGACAAGAAGGGAAAGGAGGTGGGGTAGCTCTGTTAATAAAGGATGATATCAGGGCAGTTGTGAGAGACGATATTGGCTCTAATTAACAAAATGTTGAATCATTGTGGGTGGAGATTAGAGATAGTAAGGGGAAAAAAGTCACTGGTGGGTGCAGTTTATAGGCCCCCAAATAATAACTTCATGGTGGGGCGGGCAATAATCAAGGGAATAATGGAGGCATGTGAAAAAGGAACGGCAGTAATCATGGGGGATTTTAACCTACATATCGATTGGTCAAATCAAATCGCACGGGGGAGCCTTGAGGAGGAATTCATAGAATGCATACGGGATTGTTTCTTCGAACAGTATGTTACAGAACCTACAAGGGAGCAAGCTATCTTAGATCTGGTCATGTGTAATGAGACAGGAATAATAAACGATCTCCTAGTAAAAGATCCTCTCGGAATGAGTGATCACAGTATGGTTGAATTTGTAATACAGATTGAGGGTGAGGAAGTAGTGTCTCAAACGAGCGTACTATGCTTAAACAAAGGGGACTACAGTGGGATGAGGGCAGAGTTAGCTAAAGTAGGCTGGGAACACAGACTAAATGGTGGCACAATTGAGGAACAGTGGAGGACTTTTAAGGAGCTCTTTCATAGTGCTCAACAAAAATATATTCCTGTGAAAAAGGGCGGTAAGAGAAGGGATAACCAGCTGTGGATAACCAAGGAAATAAAGGAGAGTATCAAATTAAAAACCAATGCGTATAAGGTGGCCAAGGTTAGTGGGAAACTAGAAGATTGGGAAAATTTTAAACGACAGCAAAGAATGACTAAGAAAGCAATAAAGGAAAGGAAAGATAGATTATGAAAGTAAACTTGCGCAAAACATAAAAACAGATAGTAAAAGCTTTTACCGATATATAAAACGGAAAAGAGCGACTAAAGTAAATGTTGGTCCCTTAGAAGATGAGAAGGGGGATTTAATAATGGGAAATGTGGAAATGGCTGAGACCTTAAACAATTATTTTGCTTCGGTCTTCACAGTGGAAGACACAAAAACCATGCCAAAAATTGCTGGTCACGGGAATGTGGGAAGGGAGGACCTTGAGACAATCACGATCACTAGGGAGGTAGTGCTGGACAGGCTAATGGGACTGAAGGTAGACAAGTCCCCTGGTCCTGATGAAATGCATCCCAGGGTATTAAAAGAGATGGCGGAAGTTATAGCAGATGCATTCGTTATAATCTACCAAAATTCTCTGGACTCTGGGAGGTACCACTGGATTGGAAAGCAGCTAATGTAACGCCTCTGTTTAAAAAAGGGGGCAGACAAAAGGCAGATAACTATAGGCCGGTTAGTTTAACATCTGTAGTGGGGAAAATGCTTGAAGCTATCATTAAGTAAGAAATAGCGGGACATCGAGATAGGAATAGTGCAATCAAGCAGACGCAACATGGATTCATGAAGGGGAAATCACGTTTAACTAATTTACTGGAATTCTTTGAGGATATAACGAGCATGGTGGATAGAGGTGTACCGATGGATGTGGTGTATTTAGATTTCCAAAAGGCATTCGATATGGTGCCACACAAAAGGTTACTGCAGAAGTTAAAGGTACACAGAGTCAGAGGAAATGTATTAGCATGGATAGAGAATTGGCTAACTAACAGAAAGCAGAGAGTCGGGATAAATGGGTCCTTTTCAGGTTGGCAATCGGTGGTCAGTGGTGTGCCACAGGGATCAGTGCTGGGACCACAACTGTTTACAATATACATAGATGACCTGGAAGAGGGGACAGAGTGTAGTGTAATAAAATTTGCAGATGACACAAAGATTAGTGGGAAAGCGGGTTATGTAGAGGACACAGAGTGGCTGCAAAGAGATTTAGATAGGTTAAGCGAATGGGCTAAGGTTTGGCAGATGGAATACAATGTCGGAAAATGTGAGGTCATCCACCTTGGGGAAAAAAAACAGTAAAAGGGAATATTATTTGAATGGGGAGAAATTACAACATGCTGCGGTGCAGAGGGACCTGGAGGTCCTTGTGCATGAATCCCAAAAAGTTAGGTGCAGCAGGTAATCAGGAAGGCGAATGGAATGTTGGCCTTCATTGCAAGAGGGATGGAGTACAAAAGCAGGGAGGTCCTGCTGAAACTGTACAGGGTATTGGTGATGCCGCACCTGGAGTACTGTGTGCAGTTTTGGTCACCTTACTTAAGGATATACTAGCTTTGGAGGGGGTACAGAGAAGATTCACTAGGCTGATTCCGGAGATGAGGGGGTTACCTTATGATGATAGATTGAGTAGACTGGGTCTTCACTCGTTGGCGTTCAGAAGGATGAGGGGTGATCTTATAGAAACATTTAAAATAATGAAAGGGATAGACAAGATAGAGGCAGAGAGGTTGTTTCCACTGGTCAGGGAGACTAGAAATACGGGGGAGCCAATTTAAAACCGAGTTGAGAAAGAATTTCTTCTCCCAGAGGATTGTGAATCTGTGGAATTTTCTGCCCAAGGAAGCAGTTGAGGCTAGCTCATTGAATGTATTCAAATCACGGATAGATAGATTTTTAACCAATAAGGGAATTAAGGGTTATGGGGAGCGGACGGGTAAGTGGAGCTGAGTCCACGGCCAGATCAGCCATGATCTTGTTGAATGGCGGAGCAGGCTCGAGGGGCTACATGGCCTACTCCTGTTCCTAATTCTTATGACCTTTATGACTTATGACCCTTAAGGTTTAGAGGGGACTTGAGGGTAAATGTCTTCACGGAGAGTTGTGGAGGTCTGGAACTCACTGGCTGAAAGGGTGGTAGAGGCAGAAATCCCCACCACATTTTAAAAAGTACTTGGATGAGCACCCAAGGTGCCGTAACCTGCAGGTGCACATCTAGACCCAGAGCTGGAAAGTGGGATTGGCTGGATAGCATCTTGTTGGCCGGCATGGACATGATGGGCCAAAATGGTCTCCTTCCATGCTGTAAACTTCTATGATTCTATGAATGTGTAGACTCCTTCACATCACTATTTTTGCCATGCTACAGATTGACCAAGAAGCTTGCCGATGGAACAAGATGGACAAAGACTTATCAGTTCCCCCAAATAACAACTAATTTAATGTTCAAGGATGAGCAGGACAATAAACAATTCCAGCAGTTAGAAATATAGAAAATAGGTACAGGAGTAGGCCATTCGGCCCTTCGAGCCTGCACCGCCATTCAATGAGTTCATGGCTGAACATGCAACTTCAGTACCCCATTCCTGCTTTCTCGCCAAACCCTTGATCCCCCTAGTAGTAAGGACTACATCTAACTCCTTTTTGAATATATTTAGTGAATTGGCCTCAACAACTTTCTGTGGTAGAGAATTCCACAGGTTCACCACTCTCTGGGTGAAGAAGTTTCTCCTCATCTCGGTCCTAAATGGCTTACCCCTTATCCTTAGACTGTGACCCCTGGGTCTGGACTTCCCCAACATTGGGAACATTCTTCCTGCATCTAACCTGTCTAAACCCATCAGAATTTTAAACGTTTCTATGAGGTCCCCTCTCATTCTTCTGAACTCCAGTGAATACAAGCCCAGTTAATCCAGTCTTTCTTGATATGTCAGTCCCGCCATCCCGGGAATCAGTCTGGTGAACCTTCGCTGCACTCCCTCAATAGCAAGAATGTCCTTCCTCAAGTTAGGAAACCAAAACTGTACACAATACTCCAGGTGTGGCCTCACCAAGGCCCTGTACAACTGTAGCAATACCTCCCTGCCCCTGTACTCAAATCCCCTCGCTATGAAGACCAACATGCCATGTGCTTTCTTAACCGCCTGCTGTACCTGCATGCCAACCTTCAATGACTAATGTACCATGACACCCAGGTCTCGTTGCACCTCCCCTTTTCCTAATCTGTCACCATTCAGATAATAGTCTGTGTCTCTGTTTTTACCACCAAAGTGGATAACCTCACATTTATCCACATTATACTTCATCTGCCATGCATTTGCCTACTCACCTAACCTATCCAAGTCACTCTGCAGCCTCATAGCATCCTCCTCGCAGCTCACACTGCCACCCAACTTAGTGTCATCCGCAAATTTGGAGATACCACAGTTAATCCCCTCGTCTAAATCATGAATGTACAATGTAAACAGCTGGGGCCCCAGCACAGAACCTTGCGGTACCCCACTAGTCACTGCCTGCCATTCTGAAAAGTACCTATTTACTCCTACTCTTTGCTTCCTGTCTGCCAACCAGTTCTCAATCCACATCAGTTTGTCTATCCTTAGCTCAATAGTGTCATTCTCGCCTGAACAAGGTTATCGGTTCAAGCCCCTCCCTCTCAAGACTTGAGCACATAATCTGGACACTCCAGTACAGCAATGAGGGATTACTGCACTGTAGGAGACATTAAACACAGATGGATGCAAAATGTGCCATAACATTATTCAAAGAAATGTGGGCACGTTCTACTGATGGCCTGATCAACATTTATCCCTCAAACAACACCATCAAAAACAGATTAACTATAATTTGTTGGATCTTTATGCTACGTTTGCCTACAACAGTGATTACATCTCAAAAATAATGCGTCTGTAAAGGGCTTTTGAACATCCCAAGTATATGAAAGGTACGTAAATCCAAGTTATTTCTTCACCCAACACTCAATTTCTGAGCCAATTTGGAATTTGACTAATTTAACTAAATTTTAAATAGCAGGCAAACACTTGTACTTTTTGGTATTCTTCAAGAAACCATGATTAAATTCTGCATGGAATTTTGAAATACTGACAATTTAAATAGATGTATTTACTGAGAATTCAAATATGTCACAGCTCCATACCTTCTTGGGCTGCTCTTCTCCAGAAGATTCATTGGCAGTAGAAATTTGCTGAGCACTAGAAACTGTAGGATTTGTAACCTGGAAAACATTAGTTCCTTAGGCTTTCAAATAGAAAAAAATGATTCTTTCAAAAAAGATACACTTTACTTCATAGATTTGTGAATCTGGAAACTAAAACACAACTTTTTTTTAAGACTAAAATTTAAATAATGGTGGTGCTCTGTGTAACCTGGCATATCATTTTATGATCAAAAGATCACATTGCTGTGCCTTCCTGATGCAGATCTTCCAGTCAACTAGAGGTCTAAAGAAACTAGAAGTGAAATGGCTGGAATTTATATGACCGATGCATCTCAAAACACATAACCGGTGATTAAAAGTAAATGCCTTATAGTGCGGAAGTATTTCCAAAATAAGACTACTAAATCGACCAATTGCAATTGCACATATATTTTCGTGTTATAGAAAAGTTAACTGCTTTACTTAAACCATTTAAGTATATTTTGAGATGAGCAGCCGTACACGTCACATGATAATAGTTATGTTAATCCAGGCAATGCAATATAGCATCTATGTTTTGGGAGAGGGTGAAAGAAGATTGCAGAAAAAACTAAAGAGAATTTTATACAGATACAAAAGCAGAAGTAGAACAGCAACTTTTTTTTAAAATAAAAAAGGTAGGGAAAAGCAGCAAGCAATTTAAAAAGGGGTAGGAAAAAGCAGCAATCATAGCATAGCTACTCACCTGAACAATAGTGGCTGAAGGAGCTGGAAGAGAGAGTTAAGATACATCAGAATAACCATTGAATTGTTTAAAATCAATATTATGCTATGATGTGGAGAAGTACGGTATATTTAATTAAGCATATTATAACAAAGCATTTTCAGTACAAATATTTTGATAATATTGTCTCAATTCTCTAGCATGCTATTCTTGTGCACTGGAATATAATTCTACATTTACTGAATAAAAAGGCAATAATAGTTTGTTACATTTCTAGTTCTGAAGATTTCAGATCAGAATAATGAAGTTTTGCATATTGTCGGCAAAATAAAATCTTTACAAATTATTTATCATAGGTCTCTTCTATCCCATCCAGATAAACTATGGTGTTCTGTTCTGAGAATATAACCACACTATTTTTGTTTAAATCACGTGTAACCACAAGTGAAACAATTTGGAGCTATCCAAACTGATGTATTATGAAATACAATCTTTGACATAAACTATTGGTTTATCTTTAGATCCACTTCACTATATACAAATTCAGTAACAGGACATTAAAATAAGTGCACTTGCCTGATGTTACTTCTGCTACTGTGGTGCTAACTCCTGGCTGTTGGGAGAAAAAAAAAAGGCATTACATATATTTATTTCAAAATTATACTTGTACTAATTACATGACTATTTTACAATTGCATGGAAAGTGTATTATAAATTGATAAGGGACATTTCATAGAACATTCTAACGATACAGAGATAGAAAAAATGAAGTAAAATAGGAGTTATGCAGAGAGGAAAATTTTTATGGAAGAAAAGTACCAGGAGTTAAATACAAAGGGAAGGGGAGACCGGGCCGAGGAGTGCGGGTAGGGGAGACAGCGAGACAGTGGGAGACAGCGAGAAAAAAGGAATGAGTAATACCACAGGAGATCTGATTTTTTTTTAAATTGCAATACTAGAAGTTGCGTTTCAGTTTTATGGCTTAATGACCATATGTCAACTAGCTACACAAGAGAAATATGTTGCTAGGTGGACATGCTGGACAATAAGGGATGATACCCTGTGTGGGGTTGGAAAGAAAGAATCTTCAGGAGAACGTGTTAAGCAGAGGCGGGAAGAGGAGAAACCCTGTTGCAGGTAGGGGGAAATCTGTGGTTCCACTTAGAGCAGGATGCTTGCTCACATTAGCAGGCCCACATTAAAAAAAGATTATTGTAAAATAGGAAATAATAGTTTAAGATTCATTAAGATTAGAGTTGAAAAATAGACCAAATGTCTTCAAATAAATAATTTCAGT
Source organism: Pristiophorus japonicus (assembly GCF_044704955.1). NCBI lineage: Eukaryota > Metazoa > Chordata > Chondrichthyes > Pristiophoridae > Pristiophorus > Pristiophorus japonicus. The sequence continues at coordinate 104,818,664 of NC_091979.1, read as the reverse complement.
AAGAGAGCAACTGTACAAAAAATTATACACATACTATTAGCCAAGAAGTACCAAGAAGACTTTTTGCTTGTTTTTGCTGGTGAAATAAAGGAAACAATATGTAATCTCGGTGCTGTTGCTCCACAAATCATCAGTTATTTAGCAAGAATATTCTGTAGAGTTTTTCTTCCTAACCTGCAATGGAAACTTTTAAAAAAACAATGCTAGTTTTATACAGTTTATTTTTTCTAATTTTTAGTTCTTGCAACAAAATTATGTGACCTGTAATACAATAAAGAGAAAAGGTGCAATTTAGGCTGCTTTTGGTACACAAACTATGGAAAAAAAGATTCACTTATTGGAAGTGAACACAATGAATATATAGATGTTGATTCAAATTTGTTATTTCTCGTGGACTCAACTGCAGAGCTTGACATTACGGGTGCCTGAATACTGAAATGGTACTAGTGGGAAGCTGTCGCTCAGGGCATTTGCAAAATGCCTCCAAGCATCACTATTGCCAACCATGCTTCCAAATCTTTTCGCACCCAGTTAAACGTACCCTGAAGATGTACTGTTTCTGCAAAAAAAACATTTGCAAAGAGTCAGATGAATCTACGGCCATACTATATTTGGTGACAATTCCATAGAATACTTTAACAAGTGGCTTCAGAGTTCTTCAAAAGATATACAACAAAGAGGGGAACAGTAATGGAATGGAGACTAGAAATAACCATTCTTATTTTGTTATATATTTGATGAGGGCATTAACAAGCACCATAAAATTAAATATGTTTTACCGGAGGTGCAGTTGCTTGTATGGGGGCAGTTGGCATACGAGACATCATCATTCCTGCCATCATGGGAGGCATCATTCCTGGCATCTTCATAATATAATAAATAGATAAAGAGATTAAAACATTTATATTTAGGCCTTTGTCCAAACAAATGACTGAATTGGAAGACCAACTATAGCATACTACAGGGCAATTCAATGCATCACAAAAAGGTTACCTGTCCCATTGGTGGTCCAGCCATTGGAGGAATCATTGGTGGCATCATACCCGGTGGCAAAGGTGGCATATTTGGTGGTCGCTGGCCAATGGGTGGCATGCCCATGGGTGGAAACGGTGGAGGCATACCAGGCGGTCCCATCTTAAGAAAAAGACATTGATATATTTCAGCATTAGTATTGAAAAATGGAAAAAAAAAAACTGCAGCTAACACCACCTTGCATTAATACTTACAAATGGTGGTGGAATCATGGGAGGGGCATTTCCAAAAGATGCTGGTTGTCCTGGTCCATTTGATGTATCTGATGTTGACTGATATAAAATGAAACGTGATCAATTATGCACATTTGTGTGTGAAATAAATCAACACAGTATGACTTTTAAACCACAAACTACATTTCAGCATTTTTATTTTAAATCAGTTTCACTGGATTACATCTCATTACATCACTGTCTGTTCAATGATGTCCATAAAGTGACCATTTCCTCTGGACATTGACACTGCAAGCCAAAATGCTCATTCCTTTTAACGTAATTAGTCTGCAATACCCACATTAGCTTACTGTGCAAAATGTTCACTGTAATCCAAAATGGTAGTCAAATGACTGGCGCAATGAAGCACTGCAGTCAACCTGCAATATGAGAATACAACAGAATCACAAGACACTTAAGGTATCTAAACTGCCGTATCAAATAAAAAAACTGTCCAAATATGATGGTTTATAAATGGCTGCTGCTCATTATCATGAGTATTTTAGTTTTAGTTTTGGCACTACATGGCTGGAAATAAACTGACACTTGAGCATGGAACGATAATTCTGCAAGCTTCAAATTTGTGTGCTGAATTGTTTTATACCTGCCAACAGGTGTACAGTACCAGTGCTTGAAATTAATTTTTGCAAATCATTGTATAATTTGAGCACTAGCTAACAGTTTAAAAAAGTCTTATGATAATGTAGAAATAAACATATTTTCTGGGCCTAATGCAATAACTATACTCAAACGTATTTACATTTCACTCATTGAAAAAATATTTGGGGATTTGGAGTCAAGCTGCTTCTTCAGAAGGCTCAACAATATTTATCCTTTTCTCATCCTGTAACTTTAGTAAAATCTTCTTTACGATTTATTTGCCAACTGGCAAAATTAAAATAGTACCAATATTTTAGCTTGATATTTGACAACTGGTTTAGCCATTCACCGCCAGATCTGGCTCGAACACAAAACATTATCGGTTCCTACTCTTGTCTACAAAAACTGCTCACTTTTCCAGGATCATTCTGGATTGCAAAAATAACCCCTGGCTACTATTCTCTGCTAAATGTCTCCATAAACCCCTCTTCCCTGTCTCCACCACACTCACCTCCAAGAGTGAGGAGCTCATGAATTCTTTTGTCTCAAAGATTGAGACCAACCGATCAGCTGCCTCTGCGAGTTCCCTTCCCGCACCTAGCCCACAGGGCCAAATTTCATCTGAGGCTCCCACCTGCCCTAGCACTAAACTCGTATCTTTCTCTAGTTTCTCTTTGATCTCCCCTCTTGATCTCTCCAAGCTCATCTTGTCCATGAGACCCAATTCCTGATTCCTCGACCCTATTCCCACTAAACTGCTGACCACCCAACTTCCATTTTTGGCTCCCATGTTAGCCGACATTGATAACAATTCTCTCCCTTAGGGTACTGTTCCCCTCTCCTTCAAATCTGCTGTCATCACCCCTCTCCTCAAAAAAAACAAGCCTTGACCCCACTTTGCTCGCTAACTATCGCCCTATCTCCAACCTCCTTTTCCTGTCCAAAGTACTTGAACATGTTGTCGGCTCCCAAATCCATGACCATCTTTCCATGAATTCAATGTTTGAATCCCTTTAATCTGGTTTTCGCCCCTGCCACAGTACCAAAACAGCTCTTATCAAAATCACAAATGACATCCTTTGAGAGTGTGACAAAAGTAAGCTATCCCTTCTCATCCTTCTGGACTTGTCTGCCGCCTTTGACACAGCTGATCATCCATCCTCCTCCAATGCCTCTCATCCATCATCCAGCTAGGTGGGAATGCACACGCCTGGTTCCATTCTTATCTATCTAAACGTAGCCAGAAAATTTCCTGCAATGGCTTCTCTTCCCACTCCTGCATCATTACCTCTGGTGTCACCAAGGATCTGTCCTTAACCCCCTTATTTCTCATCTATATGCTGCCCCTTGGCGACATCATCCGAAAACAGAGAATCAGTTTCCACATGTACGCTGACGACACCCAGCTCTACCTCTCCACCACTTCTCTCGACCTGCTTGGTATCTAAATTGTCAGATTGCTTGTCCGATATCCAGCACTAGATGTGCAGAAATTTTCTCTAATTAAATATTGGGAAGACCGAAGATATTATCTTTGGTCCCCGCCACAAATTGCGCTCCTTAACCAGTGACTCCATCCCTCTCCCTAGCATCAATCTGAGGGTGAACAAGACTGTTCGCAACCTAGGTGTCATATTTGACCCTGAAGTGAGTTTCCAGCCACATATCCACGGCATAACTAAAATCAGTGTTTTCCACCTCCGTAACATTGCCCGCCTCCACCCCTGCCTCAGCTCTTCTGCTGCTGAAACCCTCATTCATACCGGTTGCCTCTAGACTTGACTACTCCAACTCACTCCTGGCTGGCTTCCCACATTCTACACTACGTAATCTTGAGGTCATCCAAAACTCAGCAGCCCGTGTCCTAACTCGGACCAAGTCATGATCATCCATCACCCCTTTGCTTTCTGATTTACATTGGCTCCCGGTTAAACAACGCCTCTATTTCAAAATTCTCATCCTTGTTTACAAATCACTCCATGGCTTTCCCCCTTCCTATCTCTAATCTTTTTCAGCCTTACAAGCCGACAAGATGTCTGCTCTCCTCCAATTCTGCCCTCTTGAACATCCCTCATTATAACTGCTCAACCATCGGTGGCCGTGCCTTCCTTCAGCTGTTTGGGCCCTAAGCTCTGGAACTCCCTCCCTGAACCTCTAAGACGCTTCTTAAAACCTACTTCTTTAACCAAGTTTTTGGTCACCTGCCTTAATTTCTTCTTTTATGGCTCGGTGCCAAATTTATCTGTTTTGTCTTGTAACACTGCTGTGAAGCGCCTTGGTAAGATTTACTACGTTAAAGGCGCTATATAAATAAATGTTATTATAATAGACAAATTGCATTGCTGAGTTTGTAGACCATTGGCAGAAATCTCTCGGCTAAGAAATCGCATGGTAGGAGGCTTTACAAAAACCATATAGCCTTGCAGCACCCTCTCCACCCTCATCTGATTTGGCCTGGCTCTCTCAGGACACCCAATTGAAGCTTTGTAGTCTCATTTGTCACTCTAGATATATTGTCATTTAGATGGTACAATCTTGGAAACAAATTCAAGTTGGATCTTAATAGCCTTTTGAAGCAAAATAGATCATGAAGGTAATCAGAGCCCGCTCCTCATCCATAATATCCAGCCCAGACTTATTCAATAAATGCCATGTCCCAATTCTGCTGCGGCTTCTTCAATAAGGAAAGAAACAAATGATCATAGCCACAGTACATCAATACAGATCCTAATTATCAAGCTGTACAAAATTTGCGTGACAATAAATATTACCCGACGAGATAGAGAGGGGGTTCAAAAAGGAGGAGGGGATGGCAGTATTGGTTAAAGAAACAACTGTAGCTGTGAGAAGGGATGATATGTTAGAAGGATCATCAATTGAGGCAATATGGGTTGAACTAAAGAACAAAAAAGGGGCAATCTCACTGCTGGGAGTGTGCTCTAGATCCCCAAACAGTCTGAGGGAGATAAAAGAACAAATTTGTAGGCAAATTTCTGACAAATGCAAAAACAGTAGGGCAGTAATAGTGGGGGGGGGGGGGTTCAATTACCCTAATATTAACTGGGATACTATCAGTGTAAAAGGTATAGAAGGCACAAAAAATCCTAAATTGCGTTCTGGAGAGAGAGCATTTTTAGCCAATATGTAGCAAGCCCAACAAGGGTGGGGGGGCAGTTCTGGATTTATTTTTAGGGAATGAAGCTGGGCAGGTGGAAGAGAATTTTTGTGCTAGTGACCATAATTCAGTTAGCTTTAGCATATTTATAGATAAGGACAGAGTAAAGGTTCTAAATTGGGGGAAGGCCAATTTTACAAAGTTGTGAAGTGACTTAGCAAAAGTGGACTGGAGCAGTGGGAGGCATTCAAGAGGGAGATACATGGAGTTCAGGGTAAACATGTTCCCACAAAGAAAAAGGGTAGAACTGCCAAACTTAGAGCCCCCTGGATGAAGGGGTACATAAAGGCAAAAAAGGGAAGCTCATGTCAGATACCGAGAGCTCAATATTGCAGAAAGCCTGGAAGAGTATAGAAAGTAGTGAAATTAAGAAGGAAATTAGGAAAGCAAAGAGGTGGCATGAAAAAATACAGGCAAGTAGAATCAAAGAAAACCCAAAGATATTTTATAATTACATAAAGAGCAAGAGGATAACTAAGGAAAGATTAGGGCCTATTAGGGACCAAAATGGTGACTGATGTGTGGAGGCAGAGGATGTGGGTAAGGTACTGAATGAATACTTTGCAGCTGTCTTCACAAAAGAGGGGGGCGATGCCGACGTTGAAGTTAAGGAGGAAGAGAGTGAAATATTGGATGGGATAAACATAGTAAGAGAGGAAGTATTAAGGGGTTTAACATCTTTGAAAGTAGATAAATCGCCAGGACTGGATGAAATGTATCCTAGGCTATTAGAAGAAGGGAAGATATTGCAGAGGCTCTGACCATCATTTTCCAATCCTCCCTTGCTACAGGAGTGGTGCCAGAAGATTGAAGAACTGCTGAAGTTGTACCACTGTTTAAAAAGGGAGGAAGGGATAAACCGAGTAATTACAAGCCAGTTAGTTTAACCTCAGAGGTGGGCAAATTATTGGAATCAATTCTGAGGGACAATATAAACCTTCATTTAGAAAGACACAGATTAATCAAGGACAGTCGGCATGGATTTGTTATGGGACAGTCGTATCAGACGAGCTTGATTGAATTTTTCGAGGAGGTAACCAGGAGGGTCAATGAAGGCAGTGCGCTTGATGTAGTCTTCATGGATTTTAGCAAGGCTTTAGACAAGGTCACACATGGCAGGCTGATCATAAAAGCAAAAGCCCATGGGATCCAAGGGAGAGTGGCAAAATGGATCCAAAATTGGCTTTGGCAGGAAGCAAAGGGTAAGGGTTGACGGGTGTTTTTGCGACTGGAAGGCTGTTTCCAGCAGGGTTCCACAGGGCTCAGTACTTGGTCCCTTGCTTTTTGTTGTATATATTAATGATTTAGACTTAAATGTAGGGGACATGATAAAGACATTTGCAGATGATACAAAAATTGCCAGTTTGGTTGACAGTGAGGAGGAAAGTTTTAGACTACAAGAAGATATCGATGAACTGGTCAGTTGGACAGAAAAGTGGAAAATGGAATTCAATTCGGAAAAGTGTGAGGTAATGCATTTGGGGAGGGGCAACAAGGCAAGGGAATACACAATAAATGGGAGGAGACTGAGAGGTGTGGAGGAACAGAGGGACCCTGGAGTGTATGTTCACAAATTCTTAAAAGGTAGCAGGACAGGTCGATAAGGTAGTTAAAAGACATATGGAATGCTTTCCTTTATTAGCCGAGGCATAGAATATAAGAGCAGGGAAGTTATGCTAGAACTGTATAAAACACTAGTTAGGCCACAGCTAGAGTACTGCGTGCAACTCTGGTCACCACATTACAGGAAAGATGTGATTGCACTAGAGGGTGCAGAGGAGATGTATGAGGATGTTGCCAGGATTGGAACATTTTAGCTATAAGAAAGTTTGGATAAGGCTGGGATTGTTTTCTTTGGAACAGAGGAGGCTGAGGGGAGATTTAATTGAGGTGTATAAACTTATGAGGGGCCTAGATAGAGTGGATAGGAAGGTCCTGTTTCCCTGAGCAGCAGGATCAATAACCAGGGGGCATAGATTTAAAGTAATTGGTAGAAGGATTAGAGGGGAGATGAGGAAATGTATTTTCACCTAGAGGGTGTTGGGGGTCTGGAATTCACTGCCTGAAAGGGTGGTAGAGGCAGAAACCCGTGTCACATTTAAAAAGAACTTGGATTGTGCAATTAAAGAGCCATAACCTACAGGGTTATGGACCTCGTGCTGGAAGGTAGGATTAGGCTGGGTAGCTCTTTTACGATGGACACGATGTGCTGAATGGCCTCCTGTGTGTCGTAACTTTCTATGATTCTACCCCAACATACAGCTGACTATCACAGGTCAGTGATCAAAGTTGCCCACAGGCTTCCTGAGCAGTGAGTAAAACATTGCAACAAAAGTCTCTGCTGTCCACCCTCCCATCCCTCAAAAGCTATATAGAAACACGGAAAATAGCTGCAGGAGTAAGCCATTCGGCCTTCGAGCCTGCATCAACATTCAATATGATCATGGCTGATCATGCAACTTTAGTACCCCATTCCTGTTTTCTCTCCATACCCCTTGATCGCTTTAGCCATAACGGCCACATCTAACTCCCTTTTGAATATATCTAACGAACTGGCCTCAACAACTTTCTGTGGTAGAGAATTCCACAGGTTCACAATTCTCTGAGTGAAGAAGTTTCTCCTCATCTCGGTCCTAAATGGCTTACCCCTTATCCTGAGACTGTGACCCCTGGTTCTGGACTTCCCCAACATCGGGAACAATCTTCCTGCATCTAACCTGTCCAATCCCTTCAGAATTTTATATGCTTCTCATTCTTCTAAATTCCAGTGAATATAAGCCTAGTCAATCCAGTCTTTCTTCATATGTCAGCCCTGCCATCCCAGGAATCAGTCTGATGAACCTTCGCTGCACTCCCTCAATAGCAAGAATGTCCTTCCTCAGATTCGGAGACCAAAACTGTACACAATATTCAAGGTATGGCCTCACCAAGGCCCTGTACAACTGCAGTAAGACCTCCCTGCTCCGATACTCAAATCCTCTCTCTGTGAAGGCCAACATGGCATTTGCCTTCTTCACCACCTGCTCTACCTGCATGCCAACTTTCAATGACAGATGTACCATGACACCCAGGTCACGTTGCACCTCGCCTTTTACTAATCTGTCATCATTCAGATAATATTCTGCCTTCCTGTTTTTGCCACCAAAGTGGATAATCTCACATTATCCACATTATACTGCATCTGCCATGCATTTGCCCACTCACCTAACCTGCCCAAGTCACCCTGCAGCCTCTTAGCATCCTCGTCACAGCTCACACTACCACCCAGCTTAGTGTCATCTGCAAACTTGGAGATATTACATTCAATTCCTTCGTCTAAATCATTAATGTATATTGTAAATAGCTGGGGTCCCAGCACTGAACCTTGCGGTATCCCACTAGTCACTGCCTGCCATTCTGAAAAGGACCTGTTTATTCCTACTCTTTGCTTCCTGTCTGCCAACCAGTTTTCTATCCATGTCAATATATTACCCCCAATACCAGGTGCTTTAATTTTGCACACCAATCTCTTGTGTGGGACCTTGTCAAAAGCCTTTGAAAGTCCAAATACACCACATCCACTGGTTCTCCCTTGTCTACACTACTAGTTACATCCTCAAAAAATTCTAGATTTGTCAAGCATGATTTCCCTTTCATAAATCCATGCTGACTTGGACCGATCCTGTCACTACTTTCCAAATGCGCTGCTATTGCATCTTTAATAATTGATTCCAACATTTTCCCCACTATTGATGTCAGGCTAACCGGTCTATAATTCCCTGTTTTTTCTCTCCCTCCTTTTTTAAAAAGTGGGGTTACATTAGCTACCCTCCAATCCATAGGAACTGATCCAGAGTCTATAGAATGCTGGAAAATGACCACCAATGCATCCACTATTTCTAGGGCCACTTCCTTAAGTACTCTGGGATGCAGACCATCAGGCCCCAGGAATTTATCGGCCTTCAATCCCATCAATTTCCCTAACACAATTTCCTGACCAATAAGGATTTCCTTCAGTTCCTCCTTCTCGCTAGACCCTTGGTCCCCTAGTATTTCCGGAAGGTTATTTGTGTCTTTCTTCGTGAAGACAGAACCAAAGTATTTGTTCAATTGATCTGCCATTTCATTATTCCCAATTATAAATTCATCTGATTTGGACTGCAAGGGACCTACATTTATCTTCACTAATCTTTTTCTCTTCACATAACTATAGAAGTTTTTGCAGTCAGTTTTTATGTTCCTTGCAAGCTTACTCTCATACTCTATTTTCCCCCTCCTAATTAAACCCTTTGTCCTCCTCTGCTGAGTTCTAAATTTCTCCCAGTCTTCAGGTTTGCAACTTTTTCTGGGCAATTTATATGCCTCTTCCTTGGATTTAACATTATCCCTAATTTCCCTGTTAGCCACGGTTGAGCCACCTTCCCCATTTTATTTTTATGCCAGACAGGTATGTACAATTGTTGAAGTTCACCCATATGAAACAAGTATGGCCGTGTAGTGACTATGTTACTGGACTAGTAAACTTTTGTCTTTGTATCATAACACCTACGCAGGTTCCCTGGGGGAGGGGGGGGGGGGGGGGGAAGCATGCTTGGCCCTACTCTGAAAATCAAATAATAAACCAAATCACTGAAGGCAGATTAGAATGATTTAGACATGGGTGGATAAACAATATCTTCAGTAATTATATGACAAAATCATTTTAGCATGGTCCTAAGCTTCCACTGCTTCAATATCCAAACCCTGTATCTCCCCAGTGATGTAATATTATAATAAATAAAAACAAAAAATGCTGGAAATACTCAGGGGGACAGACAGCAGCTATGGAGAAAGAGAGTTAAAGTTTCAACATTAACTCTGTTTCTCACTCCACAGATGTGGCCTGACCTGCTCAGTATTTCCAGCATTTTTTTGTTTTTATTTCAGATTTCCAGCATCTGTGGTATTTTGCTTTTGATATAATAGTTTCTGAGCCCAGAATATTGAAGAATAATCGGTAGCCCAGTAACCCACAACTACATAAAGAAACTAACTTTCAAACTCTGGATTCTAAACTTTCTTTTGTTTGGAGAATGAAACTCAGATTTGGCAATCTCTTAAGGAAGTAATGTTTAATAGAATAAATGTTCAAATGTCAGGACACTTAAGTGAGTCCTCTGAAAATCAAACCACTAGATCTTACTTATCATATGGTCTAATGATACCCCAACAGGAGCAGTCCAAGGAAGTGGAAAACACCAAAATTCAGACCATATTAAACCTTTCACCTGGACCTGTAATTGCTCGAGGACTCTCCATCTCCTCCTTTAAAGCCCTCCTTAAATCCCGCTTCTTTGACTAAGATTTTGGTTACCCCTCCTAATCTTTCCTTCTTTGGCTCGGTGTCCATTTTTGTTTATGCCTGTTAAGTGCCGTGGCATGTTTTTCTATATTATAGGTGTTATACAAATGCACATTGTTGTTGTAAAGTACTGTATATTCATTTAATACAAACTTATATAAACCAACAAAAATTTAAATAAAAATGCATAAATGCAAAAGGACTTTTTAAATCTGGTAACGATTACTTAATTTGACCCACTTGTAAGAGTGAAACCAACAGCATTGTAAGGAAGCTTTAATAACTATTCCCATTTTATTGCAACAGCCTTATTGCAAAACACTGTAAACCATAACTGACAAATCATGAGCGTGTGGAGGTTGAATTTACACTTTTTACATTGATAGATATCCTTCCATTAATAAATACCCACCAGTCTAAAGATTAGAAGTTTTCATTCTTATCCTACTCACACTATTGTAATGCATATCAATACACTGGTTTATAATGGGTGCTTTACTTGTGATTAATCAGTATGTAAAGTGGAGGTATGAAAAATTGATTAAAAATCTCTCTATAATATGCATTAACTAACACAAATAATCCAAATAATATTCTTAAATTGATAATTTTCTAATTGTGCAGCTCAATGAATCAAAATAAATAGGCCCCTTTCTTTAGTCTGAAACTAGATTTATACTCCATGTGTTGGAATCTTAAAATGATGCAGTTTGGCCCCTGGAGAGGGCCTCACACCTCAAGAATTAAGTGTGTGTGGCAGCCTTCTAAAACTGCTTTTACACTGACCATAAAGGATGCATATCATTGGTTCCCAATTCCTGGTTCTCATGCATCCAGCAGTGACTCCAAAATAAATTTGCCAGATTCACTAAGACTGCATTGGGAAGCTCACGTACTGGGAACTAGCAGTGCATGAATCCTTGAAGGTTAATGTAAAAGCAGCTCGAGTTACATCGCATTGATATAAACAAGACATCCAGTCACTGATGTGGTTGTGATCTTAGGAGGGCTCCCAGATCTGAAATCCAAATATAGAGAGGGGAAAATTGAAGAGAAACTTCATTGAAAGTTATCAGTATTGGAAAGAAATGGAACCCACTACTTCAAAGTAAACTTTCCAAAACCTCAGGAAAGGTGTGAAGCTTCATCAAAAGATGATAAAACAAATACGAACAAAAGAATAAAGCAGAAATAAATTTAAGGAATTCTGAAAGAGAACACGTTAAGAGAATTCCAAGTCACACGGGACAGTTGATAAAACCTAAATTGAAAGGCAAGTACCCGTGATGACCAAAAGTTAAAGGCTGCCATTGAGACGAGTCAGAATTAAAGAGATCATCTGAGGGCAATAAAAATTAAAAGCACAGCCAGCGAATACCTAAATGATAATAAACACTGAATGACGACACCCTCCAATTATTCACAAGTGAAGACATGAACAACATGCACTCCTCAAACAGGTAAGCCAGGAAAAAATTAGTAATTTTTTAATAGATGAGATGGAAGTTCAGGAGAGGCTTAAAAAAAATCCCGAGGTTTGATTCACTAGAGAATAAAAATAAATAATTTATAATTATCTAGAACCTTTCACAACCTCACCATGTTAGGAGGGTAAGTAGTGCTGCTAGGGAGCAGGAAATTGTAAAAGGATAGAGAAAGATTAAGTGAGTGGGCAAAACTATGGCAAATGGAGTTCAATGTGAGGTCATCCACTTTGAATCCAAGAAAGATTTTTTTAAAAAAAGAGTATTTTCTAAGAGAGAAGAAATCAGGGACTGTCGAGGAGCAGGCTTTTGAGAGTCCAAATACATTAAAAGCCAGTAGACTGGTACAAAAAGGAATCAAAGGTTAATGGAATGTTGGCATTTAACTCAAGGGGGTTGGGATACAAACAGGAGAAAATTATGCTTAGTTTTATAGAGCCGTCCGGTGTACTGTGCTCAGTTTTGGGCACCACACCTCAGGAAGGATATATTGTCCTTGGAGGTGGTGCAGTGCAGATTTACCAGAATGATACAGGGGATTAGAGGGTTAAATTGAGGACAGGTTGCATAAGCGCATCTTGTATTCCCTTGAGTATAGGAGACTGAGGGGTGATCTCATCGAGGTGTTTAAAATATTAAAAGGATTTGATTGGGTTAAAATGGAGAAACTAGGGAAATCAAGAATAAAGGGACACAATCTTAAAATTAGAGCTTGGCCATTCAGGAGAAAAATCCTTTTCACACGAAGGGTAATAGGAATTTGGAACTCTCTCTTCAAAAGCCTGTGGATGCTGGAACAATTAGAGCTTTCAAGACTGAGATATAGATTTTTGCTAGGCAAAGTCTATCAAGGGATATGGAGCAACAGCAGAAAAGTGGAGCCGAGGTGCAGATTTCCCATGACCTAACCCAAGAGGCTGAATGGCCTACTCCTGTTCCTATGTTCAAGACACCCCAAAGTGCTTTACAGCCAATTAAGAACTTTTGGAGATGTAGTCACTGTTTTAATGTAGGAAAACACGGCAGCCATTTTACACACAGAGGTCTAGCAGCCATGAGATGATGATCAGGGTTTTAATGATGTTGGTTGAGGGATGAATAGTGGCCAAGACTGCTCTTCTTTGAATAGTGCAATGGGATTGTTTACGTCCACCTGAAGGGGCAGACAGGGCCTCGGTTTAACTTATCATCCGAATGATGAATGAAGGAGACTTGGAAGATTTGAGAGGCCCTGGACATTGGGGAAGTACCAGTAGATTGGAAACTGATCAATATGGGCTCCATATTCAAAAATAGCAACAAATCAAAAACAGGCAACTTTACACCAATCACTCTTAGTACAATCGTGAGTTAAAAAAAATCTATCAGGGATAAACTTGAAGATTATGTATACAATGACACCTTAGTATGCAGTAGTCCAGATGGATTAAGAACAGGAAGATCCAGCCTGACCTACCTCCTTGACTTCTTTAAGGAAGTAAAATTTAAGTGGACTGTGATAAGCCTTACAAAGTTGTACATACATTTCCAGATGGCATAGAAGAACAATCGCCACAAAAGACTATTAGTTAGTCTCAAAACTGTGGTAAATCTTAGGTATGGATAGCAAAAGGCTGTTAGGGACATTATGTCGAGGTGGATTAGGGGAGTACTGAGTAGGGAGCCCAGGGACTACAAAGGAGCATAATCAGACAACAATTGAAAGCAAGCAAAAGGAGACATTAGGACAAGTGACCAAACGTTTGGTCAATGAGGTAGGTTTTAAACCAAGTATTAAAGGAAGAGAGAAATGGAAAGGCAAAGAGGTTTGTGGAGAGAATTCCAGAGTTTAGGGCCTGGACGGCTGAAGACATGGCTGCCAAAGGTGGAGGCAAAGGAAATGGGCGGGGATGTACATTTCAAGCAATTATATGCAAACTATAATATTCACTCTACATATATATGCAATGACTACATTTACCTACCATATTATATTTTATATACATATGAACATATACCCCAATTGTGTATTTGTTCAGTACAGCAAGATATATTAATTTAGAATATGTATACAAAGCTTATTACTTTGACATAAACATAGATGTCACAACACGAAAACAGGCCATTTGGCCCAACCAGTCCATGGCAGTATTTACCCTCCACTCGAGCAAACAGTTCTAATCACGTTTACCTGCTCTGTTCCTATATCCCATCAACCCCTTTTCCTTCATCCACCTGTCCAATCCAATCTTGACACAGTTTGTGCCTCAATCCTCAGTGGGCATTGCTACACTCACAGCAGCTTCAGCATGAACGACAAATCCACTGTGGAAAATAGGGCAGGAAAAAACATATTTTGCAATCATGTGAATAACTGAGACAATAGAAGGTTTTAGGAGGGAGGAACGCAAGAAATAGGAGCAGGAGTAGGCCATACGGCCCCTCGAGCCTGCTCCGCCATTCAAGATCATGGCTGATCTTCTACATTAGCTCCACTTTCCCGACCTATCCTCATATCCCGATTCACTTAATGCCCACAAATCTATTGATCTCAGTCTTGAATATACTCAACGACTGAGCACTCTGGGGTAGATAATTCCAAGGATTCACATCGCTCTGAGTGAAGAAATTTCTCCTCATCTCAGTCCTAAATGATGTAATTCCTTATTCTGTGACAATGACCCCTCATTTCCAGACTCTCCAGCCAGGGGAAACAGACTCTCAGCATCTACCCTGTCAAGCCCTCTAACAATTTCAATTAGATCATCTCATTCTTGCATCAGTAAACTTAATAGTATGAATCATATCACGTACATATGATTTATTTTCATCCACTTCAACTTATTAGCTTTACCTTTTTAGAATTAATTTTGAATATATTATATAATAATTTGCCAATGAGCAGTAGGAGGTTTCAGAGAGTAGAGATCTACACATTATATACTTTGCCACTTTATGGTATCACCTGGGCCCTCGGCTCTTTGCTGAGTTTCAAGGAATCATTCTGCAGGTTATTGTGCACACGCCGCGTTGCTAATGTTTGTATTTCCATTTATTGGATAAAATAAACCGCAGAGGAAAGGTTTTAAATTACTGAGCAGAAATGTGACAGAGATCAAGTTAAACTGACTCCAATTTCCTCCTCCATTCACCCACCCACCCAAGGTTTTTCCATTCATTAACTATTATACGACACCGGTTCAAGGCTTTGTGAACCCCGAAGCGCCGCACCCGTCCAGCCGAATGGATGAATGGAGACACCGAGCGAGTAAAGCAGGGGCTCGGATGCGGCCTCCTCGCTCCCCGCCATCCAGCCGCCTCTCGCTACACGCGCCCACACTTCTGGTCGCCGTGCGGCCCGGTCGCCAGGAGGAAGGCCGGCCAGCAGCGGCTCCGCGGGCGAGCACCGGCGAGGCGCACCCTCCCAGCTCCGGCTCCAACAATGGCCCCGCTGTGCGCGCTCGAGCTCCCGCACTCACCATGTTCTCGCTCCGCTCCCTCCGCTCCGGCGCGGCCCTGACGACGCGCAGCAGCAACGCGCGATCCGACTGGCTCAGTTCGGCGGGGTAAAGGGCCAAAGGTCGCCAACTGCCGCGCAACCTAACGGCGCGCAGATTGACGGCAGCGCCGAGCAATCAGCTGCCGGAGCGCTTCGGCCGCCCTCCGGGCGATTGGACAGAACTTCGTTGCGTCACGGAGAGGGAGGCGGGACCTCGAGCAGCAGGTTAGCTTGAGCCCCAGCAGCCCGCGCAGTGTGAGAGCGGGAGGAAGGTGCGGCGACGTGGTGTGAGGAGTGGAGGGAGAGGGTCCTCCCGGAGGCGGAGGCGGAGGCGGTTAACATTGGCAGCCACCCCATGCCTCTACTTCCCGCTGTTAGAGTGCTCGCGTTGGGTGGGGACAATAATTTAAATCGTCCGCAATGCCTCGGTTCGTGAAGCGAAGCGCGCCGCCTCCCGCTGCTTGGGCGGAGGTTGGAGATGAGCTGGCCGGTAAATTGGGGCAGAAGCCGATGGAAGTCGATGCGCCCGCAGGTTACGGACAGACCGATTTGGTGAACGCCGCGCTGTCGGTGCAGAGCAACACGACGTGCCAAAGCCGGCTGCGAGCGCCGCCCGAGTACGTTAATTCCAGAAGTAAAAAGTGGCCGGCCCGAATCTGTTCAATGTTGT
This sequence comes from Pristiophorus japonicus, assembly GCF_044704955.1. Taxonomy (NCBI): domain Eukaryota; kingdom Metazoa; phylum Chordata; class Chondrichthyes; family Pristiophoridae; genus Pristiophorus; species Pristiophorus japonicus. The sequence continues at coordinate 104,802,693 of NC_091979.1, read as the reverse complement.
GCTGCATCGTTATGATATCCTTCGTGGCTTTTCTTTTGGCGATTATGTACATCATCTTCAAAGGTATTAAGTGTTACACATCTGATCCTTTACATTGTCTGTAGATACTTTAAAGTAAAACCTCGCTCACGTTAGACTCCTAATTTAGATCAGTAACGTTCAACTTTATCATTTTAAAATGGTCTGAATTGTGGTTGCAGATTTACGTTGGGATAAAGAAAACAGCGAGGGTGATGTCAAGACTGGTCTTTTAGGTAATGTCACTTTTAAGTTGACACTGGTTTTAAAAAATCTCTATTTACATGATATGTGGTCAGTGTTCACGCCTGAACTTTGTTTGTTTCAGGTCTTTGGAGTTCATTGATTTTGGCCTTGATGGCTGGCTTGTCATGTTGCAGTTTCTCATGGACATTGACTTATTTTGATTCATTTGAACCCGGGATGTTTCCACCAACACCTCTGTCGCCTGCTCGATTTAGGTAAATCATGCTTTTACTATTTTAAATAAATATGAATTCGGTGTTTGAATTATAATATAGATTAAAAAGTAGCTGATTTACCCATGCAGTTAGTTATACCCTATCAGTCTAGGACAAGTAGAGGCAAAGCGATTCAAGGCCAGCAAGACCCTGTGATATTACCAGGTTATGAATCACAGTCCGTCTCTCCGTCTCCCACTGCAGAGAAGAGTTGTATGCATAAGTAAGATGACACATGCACTGACCGAATCTGATGTTGCATAGCCTTGATGTCGTGTTTGATCCTGAGCTCAATTTTTTGCATTCATTGTGTTTCTGTGAAGACAATTTTTAAACTAATGCTCCACTTGCTTACCTTCTATGCTCTTTCCTACACAAAATTAAACTCATCATATCTTGTACCTTGTTGCCAACCCCCAACATGTTGAATTCAAAATCCTTGTCTACAAATATATCTTTCCCCCCCCCCCGCCGCCTGCCCTGTAACCTTGACATCCTACTTCTAGAGCCTCATCCAGCTGAACATGCCAGTCTATGCCCTTCATTCTTCCAATCTGGCCTCTGTCCCATCACTCCACCATCAATGTTTGAGCTCCAAGCTATCTTCGACCAACCATTTGGGACTCTCTGAATCACTCCATCCTGATTCTTTTCTCCCCACCTTCAAAAGGTTCACCAAAACTTATTACTTTGACCAAACCTTCAATTGCTGACACAAAATTCTCTCTCATCCGTTCTTGCTTCTGAACCACCTTTGGAAAGTTTGTTACATTAAAGGTGTACAAATAAGTGCACAAATTTGCTGATTTGTTTTGTGTGTTATAAATGGTAGGTTTATTGCACAATGCATTCTGCTGAAGTGTAATTGCACTGCACTCTTGAAATTAATGCTTGGGTCAATTCAAGGTATGATTCCTGGGATAGTGGTGGGTATTTTCTGTTAGGGACGTTCTGTCTATATTGCAAATTACTAGCTCTCTTAAGTATCACTTCTCAATGTCTGACGTGAGATGACTGAATGCATACTTCATATAAACTTTGTCAATAGTTGCCCACATGCAAAAACATAGCTACCCCTAAATCAGGGAAAGAAACATTTAATTGATTTGATTGGCAGTTGCTGGTTCGTGTGGTAGTTGAAAATATGGGTGATTTGGTTGATTTTTGAGTATGTTGGTGATTTGGTTTTGGTGGCTTTATCCATCTGCATATATTTTAATAACTGCTATTTGGCCAAATAGATTTATTATTTGAACAGATTTGGAAGTGTAGTGGACACTTTTTGTGTGGGCGATTCTTGATGAGTATACTTCCATCATCATAGGCGGTCCCTCGAAATGAGGATGACTTGCTTCCACGCCAAAAAAGTTCACAGGTGTTTCAATGAAGGGCCCAAACTACATCCTCAAGGGTGAAAGATGTCTGTGGTGGATTTTCTTAACGTGTGGTGGCTGTTGCACACCAGCCACTACATTGGCTTGACAGAGCTAGGTCTTGGTCCAGTGGCAAGGATTACCCAAGACGACTGGAGACCAGCTCTGCTGCACGGACCTAGTGCGCACACATATCGCAGTGTGGGCCCTGGGCCCCGATCACGTCCCTCTACAGTCTCTCTCCGCTCCATCGCCCTGATCTCACCGCTCCTGCTGTATCTGCCCACGCTCCAATCACCGACCTGAACCTTGATGTCACTCTTCGCTGCCATCGCCCTCCTGCACCAGCTCACGCTGCTCCCTGAACTGACCTCCACGCTGCTCCCGGGCTGCTCGCCACTCCTTTTATGGCCCCGACCAGCTGCTGGTGTATACACTCTTTTGCACACTACTGATGCTCAATGTGTAACTCTGAATTCTCTAGATAATAGTTCTGCTGTAATTACATTTTGTTTTTTATTTAATTGAAAACCCAAGGTGAACAACCAATCCCCATAATGTGGGATACCACCAACTCTGAAATGAGTAAAGGTAAAGCAAAAAGTAGTGATTTATACGACACGAGTTTTTTTTTTTAAAACAAAGAAAGCTTAAAATTGTAGAACGATAGAAAAACTGATGTAAGTAGTCCCACAATTTTGAAGTCCAGCAAAAGAATGCAGAATCTTGAAAGGACTTGTGGCAACAATTTCAATAGAGGCTTGGAAGTTACTAATGGAGGGATACATATTGGTCTCAAAGTGACTATCTTATATTCTGTCTGGACTGTGAGAAGCATTTAAGAGGATTTTTAAAAAATCCACAATTTATGCAATGCTGAGGTTTTGTTTGTACAGGTAGTTGCTTTTACCAGAATTCAGGGAAAGAAATACAGAAGACAATTTATTTTGCTACAGTTTTATTTTGAAATACACATGCAGCTTTAAATTTTAAACTTAGAATAACAAGTAAATGTACCCTGTTATAACTCGGGCATACTTGGTGCTTTTCCTCGTGCTCAGCGCAAAGTTCCATGTCCACAGACAAACCTATTCCCATTATCACCTAAAATGTGACTATAGATTCTGCTTCCATCAGTGTGGTAGGACTTTCTACAGCCTAACAGCCCTCTGGATTTGTTTTAAAATAAAAAGCTTGTTTTGGTGATCTTAAATTTATGCCCTTTAATTACCACTTCAACAAGTGGAAATAGATTTTGCCTGATTTACCTTATTAAAACCTCTCAATTTTGAACACCTCAATCAGATCTCTTAAACTTTTATTTTCCAATAATAAGCTTCTCAATCCTGGTATCTTTAGTAAATCTCTCTCTCCATCCTCTCCATTGTCTTCATATCTTTCCTAAAGTAAAGTGCCAGAATTAGACATCATATTCTAATTGGCCTAATGAATGATTTGTAAAGGTTTAAAATGACACCTTTGCTTTAGTATCTAAAGAGCCCACATTTTGTTAACAGCTGTATCAACTTGTCTTCTCACTTAAGATTTGTGCATCTGAACCCAAGTGTCTACTTTTAAAGTTTAATCATTTGGTCTCTTATTTTACCTCCTAAAATGTTCATCTCTTTTATCCTATCTGTTCAAATCCAATCAATTTTGCTAATGGTTTCTATCAAAGCAAAAGTTTGCAATGTGTGAAACTCCCACCACCCTTGAGCTGTTAACATATTTTGGAGATCATGCTGTGTAATTATAGTCTGATGATGGGAAATGAGTAGAACAAGCTACAGAATAATAAGTGCAAGGTCATCAGGACATTGGGAAATACTCGGCCATTAACCGGTCCAGGCAGGCGGTCGAGGGGGTCGGTCAACCCGACTGCCTGCCTCGCTTCCACGGTTACGTTCGAGCCAGGGTGTCCCTGGAGATGGAGCACGCGGTGTCCTCCGGTATGCTCTCAGCCTAACGCGAGTGGTGGCGCCGGAGGGACTGGAGTGCATCATCACCCCGGCAACCAAATTCTTTAATTTGATTAAAAGTTTTTGTTTAAACTGTTAATTTGTGGGTTCTAGTGTCCTTGGAAAAAGGGGGCACTTGATTTGTATCAACAAAAAAATAGTTGTGGAGCTGTTGCGTTCTGAGTGACTTAGCCAGTCATGTGATGTTCATATGATTTTTTTGGGGGGGGACATACTGAGGTTGACAAAAGTATTACTGTTTTCTTTTATCAAAGATATAGTAAGTACTGTAAAGGCTTGGGGGAGAATTAGTGTCATCCGAATATGGATGAAACTGCTTTTAAACGGACCTTGCACTTGTCTGCTACATCTCTATATTAACAGCAACCACATATTTTTATAGCGCCTTTAACGTAGTAAAACGTTCTAAGGCACTTCACAGGAGCGTAATAAAACAAAATTCGACAAAATATCCGATACACAGCTCCTACGGTTCAGTGCTAACATTTTTGAGTGCTTGTATAGTCGTTCCCAATTTATGTTTGTAAACTAGTCTTTAAAATGAAATTACTATGTACTTAGTGAAATATTAATTAGGGTTATTTACACATTTACATGTCCCACGAGAGAGAACCAGACATGCCCCTGTCTTTCCGCCCCCACCCCCCACAAACAAGCCTCTGCGTAGCCACAGCACAGACCAACCAAACCTGACGCCGCTGCCAGAGACACTACATCAGCCGAGACCACACAGGTCAGTGGAGGAGACGGCTTTTGCTGCACTCCTTTGGAAATAATTTATTTTGTATCTATTTTTAATGTTTCAATTAATAACTTTTTTTAATTAAATTGATTTTAGGGTCCAGTATTTTCCCCACTGATTTTCTCCCATTTAAATCACATTTATATTTTTTAAGTCTGGTTTTTGGAACATATTTCCAGATTTTGGACGACGACTCCGATTTTCGCGATGTCCAGTTTTCGGAACATTCCGGTTTTTGGCACTTCAGATTTTGGAGGTTGTATCTGTATATGGAAGATATATAGTGGGTAGATGAAGGCAATGCAGTAGATTGTTTTTTTTTAATGTATTCCTGGGATGTGGGTGTTGCCTAATTGCCTTGAGAAGGTGGTGGTGAGCCGCTGCCTTGAACCGCTGCAGTCCGTGACGTGAAGGCATTCCCACAGTGCTGTTAGGGAGGGAGTTCCAGGATTTGGACACAGCGACAATGAAGGAATGAAAATATATTTTCAAGTTATGATGGTTTGTGACTTGGAAGGTTCCCATACCCTTGCTGCCCTTGTCCTTCTAGGTGGTAGAGGTCATGGGTTTGGGAGATGCTGTCAAAGCAGCCTTGGCGAGTTGCTGCAGTGCATCCTGTAGATGTTGCACACTGCAGCCATGGTGCACCAGTGTGGAGGGAGTGAATGTTTAAGGTGGTGGATGGGGTGCCAATAAAGTAGGCTGCTTTGTCCTGGATGGTGTCGAGCTTCTTGTGTTGTTGGAGCTGCACTCATCCAGGCAAGTGGAGAGTATTCCATAACACTCCTGACCCATGCCTTGTGGAAAGGCTTGAGGTGAGTCACTCGCTGCAGGATACCCAGCCTCTGATTTGTTTTAGTCGTCATAATATTTCTGTGGCTGGTCCAGTTAAGTTTCTGGTCATTGGTAACCCCCCCCCCCCTAGGATGTTGATGGTGTGGAATCTGGAGATGGTAAACCTGTTGAGTGTAATGGGGAGGTGGCTAGACACTCTTATTGCAGCTGGTCATTGACTGGCACTTGTGTGGCGTGAATATTACTTGCCACTTATCAGCTCAATATAGATTTTGACAAAGGCAATTGAGTTATGGTAAAGAGAATGACACTTGGGACCAAGGGGAATGTGGTTACGGGGAGAGTGTGAGAGAGCAGAAGGAAGGGGTAACAGTAACCAGATGTTTCTTAGACTGAAATGATGTGGTAAGTGATGTTCCAGTATGTTATGTGTTGGAACTGCTCATGTTGTTATATACTTTTATATAACCATTTATATATAACCATTTACATTACCATGTATTTAGATGAAGAGAAAATAAATAGAAGTAGCCAGCATGGATTTCAAAAGGGACGATTGTGCTTGCAATTTTTTGATATAGCAGATGGGGAATGTGTAGTCTACATGGACTTTAAGAAAGCCTTCAACAGGGTACCACGTTGAAGATTATTAGCAAAGATTAAGGTTTATGGAATAGTAGGAGAATACTAAACTAGATTAAAATGGGTTGGTAGACAGAACAGGAGTTAAGGGCAGTTTTTACACACTAGTTGGAAGTGGTGACCCATAGAGTTTAATTCTCGGGCCACTTCTATTCGCTGTGTATATTAATGATTTGGATATAGGCCTAAAGGGAGTGATGTTGAAATTTGCAGATGATGCTAAATAGAAGCTTTCGTTAGTTCCTTTTAGATAAAAGGAATCTGCAATGGGATATTGTTAAGGTGGGGGAATGGGCTTAAAAAGTGGCAGATGTTGGTGCGAGATGTTGCATTTGATTTTTTATTAAAAGCACTAATTATAAAAAAGATTTATATAGCGCCTTTTACGACCACCAAACGTCTCAAAGCGCTTTTTAAAATCTTTATCACTTGTAAAGTGACCATTTTTCTTCATGATGATTTTATCAATTTTGCTGTTTAAAAAGTTGTGGTTTATACTACATTTCAGATTTTAATTGTAATTCCTGTTGCAGGTTTCCAAACTTAAATTACTTAGTCAAATCATATGAGCAAGCTCTAAATTTTGAATAGTTTGTTTAAAAAAAGAAAGACTTTCATTTATATAGCGCCTTTCACGACCACCGGACATCTCAAAGCACTTTACAGTCAATGAAGTACTTTTGGAGTGCAGTCACTGTTGTAATATGGGAAACGCGGCAGCCAACTTGCACACAACAAACTCCCACAAACAGCAATGTGATAATGACCATGAGCTTGGTGGTCTACAGGGCAGTATTGATACCCGCCCTCCTATATGGCTCAGAGATGTGGATTATATACAGCAGACACCTCCAAGCGCTGGAGAAGTACCACCAGCGCTACCTCTGCAAGATCCTGCAAATCCACTGGCAGGACAGACGCACCAATGTCAGTGTTCTTGCTCAGGCCAGCATCGAAGCATTGACCACACTCGATCAGCTCTATTGGGCGGGCCACATCGTCTGCATGCCTGACACGAGACTCCCAAAGCCAGCGTTCTACGCGGAGCTTCGACACGGCAAGGGAGCCCCAGGTGGGCAGAGGAAATGCTTCAAAGACACCCTCAAAGCCTCCTTGATAAAGCGCAACATCCCCACCGACTTCTGGGAATCCCCGGCCCACGACCGCCCAAAGTGGAGGAAGAGCATCCAGAAGAGCCCTGATCATCTCGAATCCTATCGCCAAGAACAACCAGAAACCAAACGTAGACAACGGAAGGAGCGTGCGTCAACCCAGGCTCCCCAACCACCCTTTCCTTCAACCACTGTCTGCCCCACCAAGACAAAGACTGCAGGTCCCGCATTGGACTCCTCGGTCATCTGAGAGCTCACTTTTAAAGTGGAAGCGCCATCCTCTACTCCGAGGGACTGCCTATGATGATGATGACCAAATAATCTGTTTTTGTCATGTTAATTGAGGGATATATATTGGTCAGGACACTGGGGATAACTCTCCTGATCTTCGTCAAAATAGTGCCATGGGATCTTTTACATCCACCTGAGAGAGCAGACAGGGCCTTGGTTTTAACGTTTCATCTGAAAGACGACACCTCTGACAGTGCAGCACTCCCTCAGCACTGCACTGGAGTGTCAGCCTAGATTTATATGCTCAGGTTCCTGAAGTGGGACTTAAACCCACAACCTTCTGACTTGGGTGAGTGTGCTACCCACTGAGCCACTGCTGACACTCCAAATGAAAGTAGACTTGGTACTATGAAAGAACAGAAGGATTTAGAGTACATGTTCATATGACAATAAAGAAAGTACCTCGGGTTGAAAAGGCTTTAAAAAAGCTAATGGCATAGCATATAAAATCCAAGAGGTAATAATGAGTCTATATAAAACCTTAGAGTACTATGTACAGCATTTAAAGTTATGAAAGGGTGGAACAGGGTAGGTAGAACTTGAATGATCCAAGAAAGAGGGACCATCGATACATTAAATTTAATGTAAGAGATTTAGAGCAATAGGGAAGAGAAACCTCTTCGTACAGACATTTGATGCGGCGGAAACAATCTAATCTTAAATGTTGATAGTCGGCAGATAAAGGAAAAGGGTTGAAGGGATATGGGAATATGGCAGGTAAAGGTGATTAGAACTATTTGCTCATGTGGATGTTAAAGGCTGACATGAACTGACTGGGTCGAATGGCCTAAAATTGTAACTCGTGCATTTCTGTAAGGACAGAATCTGTCAGTTGCTGGTGCAGTCCCCACCACTTGCACCCTGCCCATTTATCCTGGACAGCTGCCTTTGTCAGGCCACTGGCACTAACCGTTTGCCATTGCCATAGGTCAATTACAAAAACGCTGTTTAAAGCATGTTGAGTGTGCTTTATCGGGCAGTTCAGTAGTTGCTCAAACCTCCTGATTGCCTTGCTGTCATTAAAAGTCCTAATCCCACCCCTCTGCCCACTGGAACATCTGCCACTGCTGCAAGCCCTTCTGTTTTAAACGATGGCCATATCCATTTTAAAATTAACATGGCGTGTAAGGCGAGTGAGCGGACTCAGCCTTCTAACTCAACCTGCTGACAGATGCCTTCCATCCGCCCCCATTACTCTCTGACCTCCTCAGGTTCCAGGGCTTTAGGTTGCTGAGGGAGACTTGACGTGAAAAGACTGGGACCCCACTGAGAGCAGAAAGCTCTTTGTCTCCCACTGCATGCCATTCCTTCAGCAATGGTGACTTTCAGAAAGGTGCCGACTGCCTGCGGCCCGCAGTGAACCTGTCATTGGCCACGTTCAGATATTCAGATCCTCCTCCAGGTTAGAGATGCTCCTTCCAAGGGCAGGCTCCCTTTACCAGAACCAAGTCTGCCCACTGGGACCTTTCTTAAACCGGTTCCCAAACAGGGAACTAGATTTGTGGTAAAATGCCAGCCTGTCGAAAAACTATATAGTCTTTGGTGAATCCGGTCTCTGGATCTTGACTCTCTACATTCCAGGGTGGGTTCAGGTGCTCATGTAAGGGCCCAGGTTTGTGTCTGTGGTTTTTAAAAAAAAAACTTGGTTACACCGGCCATTGTGTATAGCAGGCAAATTGCATTGACGCCAACGCCATATAAGCGGTGGGGATTTGTAAATGCATTTTGAAGATTTTGGACTGAAGAATAGATTCTGATTTATTTGTCATGGTGCTGGTATGTTGCAAGATGATCTTTCCATGCAGTAAAAACTAAAATAAAAACAGAATGGCCATAAATTTGCGGTCGGATGCCTCTGACCGCAAAAATTTCTACGAAAGTACCTGTTCCCGGAGTTTTTGAGAGTTCTGGTCCTGGGCCTCGAAGCGAAGGCCTGCGTAGAGGCCCACATATTCCAGCAGTGTATACGCTTCGTACGCATCACTGGGATTACATGGGCCGGCCCAATCTATCAGCGATAGAGTATTACCATTCATACTTATGGTGATTCCAACCAGCACAGGTATGAATGGGAATATCCCAAAAACACACAAGCACTTAAAATAAATTTTAAAAAACCATCACATATTTAAAATTAATCAAAATGGAATTTAATTATTACTACAAAAAGTTGAATTTTTTGAAAATAAATTTACATATTTTAATAGGTCTATTCTGTGTTTTTAAAGTCTTATGCTGATAAAAGCAAATAGCCCAATTCCCCACCCGTGCAGATGTGTACGATCTGCCAAGGGGATTCTTGACAGATTGCAAGTTCCGGGTTTAGGCGCATGCGCTTCGCATGCCTAAACCCGGAACTTGCGTGGCCCCTACGGGATCACATGTGCCCATAGTATGGGCCACGAGTTCAGGGACATTATCCTATAAATAAAAGCAGATCCATCAGTATTTGTCTAAAGAAATTATGGATTTAAAAAGGGGGTGCACATCCTTTGCCAGAACTGAGATGTAATGATGGGTGTGCATGCAAAATGTGAATCCATCTTTTTATTTACAGGATACTGACTGGTTTCCTGTACATCTCCAGTACTCTCAGAATCTTGCAAATTTTCTTGTTTTAAAAAAAATTAAATTTTCAAAATTCTCATCCTTGTTTACAAATCATAAGAACATAAGAAATGGGAGCAGGAGTAGGCCATTTGGTCCCACGAGCCTGCTCCGCCGTTCAATAAGATCATGGCTGATCTGATCATGGACTCAGCTCCATTTCCCTGTCTGCTCCCCCGTAACCCTTTACTCCCTCATTGCTCAAAAATCTGTCTACGCCTTAAATATATTCAATGACCCAGCCTCCACAACTCTCTGGGGCAGCGAATTCCACAGATTTACAACCCTCTGAGAAGAACTTTCTCCTCATCTCAGTTTTAAATGGGCGGCCCCTTATTCTGAGACTATGCCCTCTAGTTCTAGATTCCCCCACGAGTGGAAACATCCTCTCTGCAAATCCCTCCATCGCTTTGCCCCTCCGTATCTCTGTAATCTATTTCAGCCTCATAACCCCACGAGATGTCTGCGCGCCTCAAATTCTGCCCTCTTGAGCATCCCTGATTTATAATTGCTCAACCACCGCAGGCTGTGCCTTCAGCTGCTTGGGCCTTAAGCTCTGGAACTTCCTCCGTACCGTAAACCTTTCTGGCTCTCTAACTCTCTTTCCTCCTTTAAGACGCTCCTTAAAACCTACCTCTTTTACCAAGCTTTTGGTCATCTGCTGTAATTTCTTATGTGGCATGGTGTCAAATCTATCTGTTTTATCTTCCAACACTGCTGTGAAGGGCCTTGGGGCATTTAAGGTGCTATATAAATAAAAAAATTGTTGTTGAATCATTTTGTCTGTCATAATTACTCTCTAGAATAGCTTCTAAATCTCAAAGTAATGCCAATTATTGCAGTCATCACTGATCTTTCTCTGCTGATTTGAACCCTTTGATGTATATGTCTAAGCATTCAAATCAAAAATAGAATTAGTTTATAGTTTTCATTTATCTTCAGAAAAATATTAGAATGCACCATTGCTTTGTGGTTCAATAGACTTGTCCAATTCCTATTTTAGAATAAACGTTCAAAATTCTGATCGGTTTATTGGTTTTGACATCATTTAACAAAGCTACATTGTGTCAATCGCTGTTTTGGAATCCACACCCATTGCAATTATCTGAAACTAGCATAGATGAAATAATCTTAACCATTTAATTTTAAGATAGTTTACACAGCTATGCATTTAATTTAACAGTTTGCAATTAGAGAATTAAGTATCCTTCTCAATTATTTCTGAATAACCTAGAATATTGGAAATGTAACCTTTTTTTTATATTAAAGCCAAGTGCAATTTTTATAATTGAATGCACATGGCATCCTAGTACATGTCTACTTTCTTTAAAATCTAGCTTTCACTCTTGCCGTTGGCTATGGCACCAGAGTGCATAATATGTTCTGACAGCATGAATGTTATGACAATGTCATTAGGCAATTTATTGGTAAAATGTTAACATGTGAACTGTGATTTCACAGCTTTTTATTTTATTTGTCCATTAGATATATTAGGTTGCCTGAATCAATATTGTATGTCAGAACACATTTTTAAATGTCAAAACCTTTACAATTGAATGCTATTGCCACAGTGACCCCAAATTTCCTGGATCGCACGTGCAGAAATTTATGCCCATTTCTGCACCAATCTGGCCGATAGGAACTTGTGCCCACATTTTCTGCAGAGCTCTGTTATCTCTGCTGGAAGGTAAAAGAAGTGCAAATGTAGTGCCACCAGTCGGGATAATAGTGGAAGGGCTACTGTCTTCGGCCATGGTGTCTCGCTTGCAGAGCCTCTTCCATTGTTATGCTGAATAGAGGCCCATTAGAAGGCCATTCCAGCTGTTTAGTGCTTCTGAACGCGGGTGGCTGAGGTCTGAAATTTTGAAAAATTCAAAAAAGAAAATCGGCAATAAATTCCAACAATCTCAATTATACCACTATTGGATGATTTTGCAACAAGAGGTGTGATTTCTTAAAAGGAATTCCTTGATGTGATCTGTGGAGAACCTTGTATTACTTAAAATGAATACAATTGAGTATTTTGTTGAAAAAGTGCTAAAATTGCACATGAGGAACTTTTATGCTGGTTTCCAGCACTGCCCGGGAACATGATTTTGTAGGCCTGCACCACAGAGTATTTGGATTTCAAGTCTGGGCACAGACATCATCGGGCAACGGACTGCATTGGGCCAGGGTTCCGGTCACTATGATCGGGACAAGGAGCAACAACAGCTACAGGGGATCAGACAGCATCCAGTTACAGGTTTGAATTTAGCAGTTTCAAGATGGCTGGTGGTGAGTACTTACCTTGGAAACCAAACTTGGGACGGAATTCAAAAGTAAATATAATTAATAGTAAATTTAATTTTGACAAAAGCATGATGGAAGGGAAAAACATTTTATAGGGTTTAAGTATGACATTACTCTACTACAACAACAACAACTTGGATCTATACAGGTGCAACGTCGAGAATCTGGAACCCTCTGGACTGAGGCCATTCTGGATTCCAGACTTTTGATCGTCTTTCTGATGTCATGGATCTGGAAATACCCGAGCCCGGAGGTGTGGGGGGGGGGGGGGCGGTCCCCGCACCGAGAACTGTTCAGGCCGGTCGGCCCTGCCGAGAAGGGGCTGCGATCTGGGCGGCGGGGCCATGAGGCCCCGAGGTCAGCAGGGACAGCAGATCTATATTCCGGAACGTTTTTATGGATTCCAGATGATCCTGCCACCGATTGGTCCGGATTCCGGAACTCCGGATTTTTGACGCTGCACCTGTATAGTACCATTAATGTTGTAAAACAGATAAATTACCTACTTTATTTAAAGACGCTAACTGGCTCAAGAAAACATTGAATTTATTTGGGGGCAAGAATTTGTCAAGATCCTCGAAGGAAATTGGGAAATAAATCCATTTAAAAGTATGTCAGACACTTGCCTTTGGTGAACAAAGTTAGACATTGTTATGTATTTAACCCCTTGTAACCAGAGGGCCTACCTGTTGGAGTCTCAAGGGATCCCAGCATCCCTTGGGAGCACGGTATTTTAAGCAGGCCACCCATGAGATACCTACACTCTGGAGTCTTATTAAAGGAGCTAAGGTCACACTTGCTCATTGTACACCGTACTCAGTTTCATCCTTTATTATAAACGTATCAGACATCAAGAGATTTTAGCCAGTTGGCATGAAAAAAAGTTTTGCTATTTTTTAAATTAATGTACAAAATCAATCCTACAAGTGTGACTATGGTCCCAATTTTGCCCATCACTGAGCACTTTTTTTGGCACCCAGTGAATTTTTAGATGCCAAAGCAAAGTCCAAAGATTCCCCAGTGTTGGGGCGCCGGCGTCTTCTACCAGCGGCAGAATGTTTGGCGCTGGAGTACCTGTAAAAGGTACCGTGCTATTTCTTCACATAAGGGAAACTTTCCCCACCTACAAAATTTTTTAAACCGGCACAGAGACCCTAGAAACACCGTAGGAAAAACCCGTGCCTGCAGTTAGAGAATCCACGCTGGCCCGCTGCTATCCCTGGCCGAAGGGACTTCCATTTAGCTTACAATTAAACTCTAAGGTAAGTTAAAGACCAAATTCAAACTAGAAGCAGGTATTAAAAAACAAACTTCCCCATACTGATGCTCCTGCAATTGAACAAAGAATGATGGCAAAAAAAATCAAAATCCTTCCCTATTTCCATCGATGTCCTCATGGCCCAAAATAATTCAAATAGTTCAAGGAAAACATTAAAAAGTTCCAAAAATGTAGAATCAGCATACCAAACCTCTTCTGCGATGCAGTGCAGCCTTTTCCCCACTCTTGGATGTTGATTGGAGCCGCAGCTAGCCCCCGGCCGAAGGTCCTCCTCCCATGCAGCCCGCTGCTAGCCCAGGCCGAAGGACAGTGCAAGACAATCCAGGTTCAAAGGCAAGCAGCAATGATCTCTATTAAATCCCACCACACATCTTTTAGGTTTTTATGGAGTGCCTAAGTGGAAAATATATAATTTACATTAAATGTTAACCACAAATGTTTTGTGTTTCAAAGGAGTGTTGGAGTGCAAAGTTTATTAAATATTCCCACCACAAATCTTGAATGTTTAAATGGAGTTTGGGTGTGTTGGAGTGCTTAGGTGGACAATAAGACAAAGTTGTTCATGGATCCAGACTGGGTGAGGGTCACTGATATATGCACCATGGTACTTCGTTGCATGCATCAGTGACCCAGAACAAAGCAGGATCCATGAACACCTTAGTACTGGAACCTGCCCCTGTATCATTTAAACCAATAGGTTGCAAGCGGTGATGCCCTTTTACATTTTCAGTCCGGTTCTCCTGCAATATTTATTAGTGCCGCATTAAAAAAATGAAGTGCAGGAATCAGGTTAAAAGTCCAAAATTGAAATATTTATTTAACATTTGTACAGCACCGTTGTAATTAGCGTGACTTTACTTGTTTTTAAAGTTTTGAAGGTTTAACTATTTTATTCAGAACCATGGCAAACTTTACAAAGAACAATCAACTAAATCAACCAAAAAACAAACAAGACACCTATCCTCTTCATTAGCACTGTGCGCCAATCCTGCCCCAGTAGATACCACTATCCCTGAGTGTGCCCGTAGTTGCGGACTTCCTGCTTCCTTGCCCCCTGTATCCCCAGGTGTAGTCTGTTCCTTTTCCGGTGCGGCGTTTCTTGATGCTGGGCTACAACAGGGACAGAGCCAAAATGTGTCATGGTGGAATGCCTGGGTCGTCATCATCATCGTCGTCGTCGCCGCCACCACCACTTCGAAATCGAGGAAGACTTGCTTCCACTCTAAAAGTGAGTTCTTAGGTGGCTGAATAGTCCAATACAGGAATTACAGTCTCTGTCACAGGTGGGACAGTCGCTGAAGGAAAGGGTGGGTGGGGAGTCTGGTTTGCCGCATGCCCCTTCGGCACCTAGAAAAGTCCTCTCGCTTGATTCGCTCATGAAAGGGCTTGGAGTCCTCGAGCGGTTCAGCACCTCCAAATCCAGGGTGACCATCTCATCGTCTATGACTTCTTGCTGCCCATCATTGTCCTGAGTTGGAATATCTGGCGTGCCGTTTTCTTGAACTTGCTCGCCTTCAACTTCAGGTGCACCTTCGGTCTCCTGATGCTCAACCTCTGCGAAACAAAAGATAGATGCTTGGTTAGCAGCATTGAGGAAGGAGCAGTGTAGGAAGCACATGCATGATGCAACATTTAGCCAACCCAGACCGTGCAATTTGCAGGGCTTGCCCTCTAATGGAAAACTGGGCCCAGCTTCCACATTGATTGTTGATCTTCTCCTGTGGCATTTAATCATTGATGCTATCCTCTGTCCCAGGGCTGTTAGTTGCAGCCTACTTGGCAGACCTCCAGTCTGTGCCCGTTCTCAGTTGACCTGTGACACCATCTTCTGCAAAGATGCAAATGCAACTTTTTAAGAGAAGATCCTTTTGAATGCATGCGCACGCACACGGGTCACATTTACAGATGTTATTGCAGTGCATAAATATGTATTTTAAAGCCAAAATAAAAAAGTTTATCGTATTACTTAGTCACTGCTTGTCCGAGGTCCTGCCACTTTTTCAGCTGCGCACCGGTTCTTGGGGCCATGGATGTTCCATTAAACTCGACTACGACCTAGTCCCAAACTTTTGCGAGTTTAAGCTTATTTTTTCAAAAGCTCCCCTTGTTCTCAAGAACTTCCCATCTACTCTCGATTAAGTCTACCAGACGCTCAATTTCATCCCCGCGAAATCTCTTCGCCCTTATGGTTTCCCTTTCTCCGTCCCTGGCCCTTTTGCCTTTTCTGCGCCCTTCCATTGCAGCCATCTCGTGAACGTGGCTGTATTTCCTTCCTGCGAAACTACCTCTGCCACCAATAGATTTCTCTGGTGATCCACACAGTCCCCACACGCGCTGCTTTTTAATACGTTCTACTGCGCATGTGCAGATGGGTCTTTTTTTAATTTGGGCGCATGCGCAGTGGGTTAGAATTTTTTTTTTCTCGCATGCGCTGTGCCATTTCAGCGCCCAGGAGAGTTGGATCGGGTAGCGCCAGAGGGTGTGCATATGTTGAGGAAACTAAGCAATTTTATTTTCAGCGCTGAGGGACCTAAAAAAAAAACAGGTGTCCAAGTTAAGTTAAGGCCTTTTTTTTCTTTGAAGAAAATTGGGTCATAAGACCCTGTACACAAATCGACTTTTCAGTTGCTTTACCTCCCCCGCACCCCCCCCCCCCCCCCACCCCCCCATGTTGCCTTGCTTGGAAATCTTACCAACCTGTGTCTGGATTTCCTATTCTCCCCACTCCTGTCCCTCCTTCTCAATTTGCCACTCAACTTAGCCTGTGATTATTGTATAATTTTTAAACTCTTTTTGTTTTGCAATCAAATTGTATATTAGCTAGTTTAGTGGCCATAATTGCATTAATTCCAACTTTTTGTATACCCAGCCATTTCTGCCGGTTAGGCTTTCATGTCTTGATCCCATACTGTTAGAACTGTTCCAGATGTATATCGCATTATGACAAGACTTCAAAGGAAGCAATTTTAAAATATTCCTCATAATTTGTACTGCTGTTAGACAATCAGTTGCCACAAAGTAGTTTGGGATTTTGTTTTTCCAGTCACTACAGTGACAATTAGTTGCCAATTCTGAGAGACCACTTTAATGGGAAAAAACTCATCAATAATACCTATTGCAATCCTGCATTTGAGTTCATTAGGAGTTATTTCCAGTGGAGTCACGGTGTACATAGAATCATGTGCTTGAAATAATATAGTATCACTCTGTCAAACCTCCAATCTGTTTATAAATGCCATTTCATATTTGTAGACTAAAATTTTACAGCTCTGTTTGACAGTGCAGTCTATAAATTATGTTTTAGATAAAAATGCAGCAGATCCATGTAGCAAAATAATCTTTTGATTAGCCTAACAGTACAATTAATGAAGAAATGAACTACTTTTCAACATATCAAGCACACAGCCAAAGTGCTAATACTGCTCAGTGCCTGAAAGTTGTACAATAATTTGTTTTTCATTTTCAGTGGAAAAAAATAATGCATTGTTTTATGTGCTTGCATACTGAATTTATTGAGCTGCAAATGTATTTTATTGAAAAGGAACCTGTAGTAAATTTGAGATTGCCGAGGAACATTTATGTCACCCATCTAGAAGAAAGGCAATCAAAGTTACTGACCTATAAACAGAAAATTCTGGAAACACTCAGCTCGTCAGGCAGCACCTGTGGAGAAAGGAACAGAGTTAATAGCCCGGAATTTGCAGTCAGCGACGAAACAAAGGCTTTTGCCACTGGTCCTGAAGTAATTCAAATCAACATAGTTTAGTGGGAATCCCACGGTGTGAGCTGCTGTGACATCAAAAAGCTAAGCAGCCAATCAAAACGCAAATTTCTTTTGGCAAACCAGAAAGTGCGTAAGCTCTCTAACATTTTTTTAAAGTAAGAATTTTGAGAGCAAAACAAAGATTGGGGCTTTTGCATGGGAAAAAGGCAAACCTGAAATAAAAATGAACACACTTTTTTAAAAAAACAAAAACAAATTTAAAACATTGTTTTTAAGTTTCTTAAATTATTTTAATTTTGTGCAGTGTAAAATTTTTCAGGGCCAAAACCTTTGTTTAGCAGTCAATATGCTGTTAAAACCCCAGTTACGCCTAACTCAAAAGAGTTTAAATTTTAATGGGGTATTTAACTGCGTAATTACTGAGGAAGAGCTGAAGTTTTCATCAGTTTCCATGATTTGAGAAATGTCACTGATGGGTGGGGTGGGGTGGGAATACAGCGCAGCTTGTGGAGGAGTAGTGAATGACAGACCGCAACTTCGGAGTTTCCGTATTCAGCTGCGCATGCGCTAAATCCTGAAGTTGTTGTGGTCAGATTCAAAGGTGCTGTCATCAGGATCGCAAATTCCGGGCCAACGTTTCAGGTCTGTGACCTTTCCTCAGAACTGGAAAATGTTAGATATAACCGGTTTTAAGCAAGTGCAATGACAGGGAAAGGTGGGAGGAAAGAACAAAAGGAAAGGTCTATGATAGGATGGAGTGATTAAATTACAAAAAGGATGATGGTGCAAAAGGGGATGGCAATGGGACAAGTAAAGAAACAAAAGATGGGTCTAGAGAAGCTGTAAATGGCAACAACAGAATCTTTACCAGCACCTGCCGTCCGAGAAAATAGGGAGCAGTTATTATGATCTGAAATTTGTGAACTCAATATTGAGTCCAGAAGGTTGTTACTGACCATGCTATCTATGAAACTATAACGGCTACTATCATCAGTCTTGGTTCTGGTAAATGCTTGCACTAGGGCTGCACGTTCCTTAATCCAGAGTTAATGTACATATTGTTGTATTAACTTGAAATGAGATATGCAATAGCCAGCTTCATACCAGCAGGCGGCACTTTTTCCCTGCAGTACATTAGTAATTTAGTGATGTTCAACTTCTGATTAGTTGCCAGGCCAGACAAATCCCGTCGAAATATATCTCTAGTTGATATTATATTTGACTAGCTCTGTACTTGTTACAGGTACAGTATTCCCAGAGATTGCTTTCAAGTTCAAACTTTTCAGGAACCTTTCAAGAATTAAATTTTATAAGAGATTAATACGTGGTCATTTATTCAGTGTAAAATTTTCCATGCTAAAATAATATAGGACAGCAAAGACTGATTTGGAATTCACTAATTGGAGCAACCTACATTTGTATAGACACTTCATTTCTAAGTGCCCTTAACCAAGCATAGGCACTTAGCAACGGAGTACCATGTTTAAAGAAATTTGCCTATTTGGATTTTGGGGTTAATTTATATTATGATATTGTTACGAAGTTAAATTGAGGCCACGAGATTAACTCGTGGATAGACAAATTAGATGGTGATCAAGTCCAGTTGCTGTTGTGCCAATACAGTTAACAGAATTGTGTTTCTTGCATACCAGATTAGTTTGAGATAATGGGAATCCTCCACCAACTCCTGAGCTCTTCACATCAGTAATGTTAGATCAGCTTCCACTTCATTAAGCAGAGCATGAAATGCAACTAGAGAGGTTCCACATGTGAGTTAGCAGTTTAGATTTGCAGCTTGATGAGCCAATCCTTCATAGAACCTTTGTCTGACAGTTTTCTTATTATAATTCCAAACCTGTAACATTTTAGCAAAAATAATGTTTTCATTTAACCTAACTATTCCTTTATGCTACAGATCTTTTTATTCTCTCCAGTATTCTCTGTTCCATTTTTAAAAACATTGTGAAATTTGTAACTCTAACTGCCATATTTTAACCATTCTGTGCCTTTTTTCTATTAACTTTTTTTTTAGTGTTTTCCTCTGCCTCTTTTATCTTCCTTCCCTTCTGGTCCACTTCCATTTTGGAAGTAGGATTCAGGATGTGGGGAAAAATTGGCCTTTGGCTTAAAAATCAACGTCAAAGCCACTTTATTTTAGCTAGTCAAGTACCAGAAAGCGATCAGATCAACTTTGATGCCTTTTAAATTGTCAAATGGAAAATAGTACCACTGCCGCAGTTACCTTGTTCACAGTTCTAGCCACCTGATTGTATCCAACCCAGAGAACTCGCCTGTGGTGCTCGAAGAGGTTTTAAAAAAAAAAAAAGATATCTGGAGTAGTAGGAATATAGCAATTGAGTTGCTATGTCCAGTGTTATAACTGCAAGAGCATCGTAGGGTTAGCTTATAATGGAAGTAGACTACCTTCTAATCACATCAGTTATCAGTTTTTTCCCCTATATTTCAGTTGCTCTGGTATTTATGACTCTAACTCCCTAATTTCTCAATTTTGACATGCAACGGTTGCCATAGTATATTTTTGTGTTGACTGTCAACCTTTTAAAAGCCCACGCATTCCATTCAGTATTTTTTTTAAACTGTCATAATTGTTACTTTTATATTTCATTAGTTATCCACATTGAGTACATGTTGTATTCAATTAAAAGAAAACGGGCTGTGGAATTGCTGGTCCTGCATTCAACTGCTGATTGATTATGGTAGCTGTGATTTATCCCTCTTAGTACCAGCAGCATGTAGGTTCCAAGAAACATTATAGTTGTGCAACTTTATGAAACATTACTCTTCTGAGAACTGGAAGGCACAACTTATTTGCTTTCAAGTGCTAGTTTTGTAATCTAATCCTGGCAGAGGGAATTAAATTGTCTGCATGTTTAGCATCATGAGTACATTTTGTAGAAGTGTCAATCCATCTTTTCATACAGTTAATCCTCTTGAAATGTTTACCGTAATAATTTAACGCATTTAGGTGGGTTTTATATTGTACCAGCTAATTAATACAGCATTCTTCCGTTCATACTGTAATACCATGGATAAATTAAGATAAGCAACCTGGAAAATAAGTCTGCAAAAGTATTTTTAAGATATGCGGTTTCCAACCTATCCTATATCTCCAAGAACTGAACAAATCCCTAAAGAGGGAAGATTTCAAGAGGATCGCTGTACCATGTCATTCACCCATCTCTCCCTTAAAATGGACATGGGTTACTGACCAGAGTTGGTTCGCATCAACATCGAGGTATGTCATAGTTAATTAACAGTTATTGCCAAGTTGGGTGAAGTGTAAGGGAGTAAACCTTTTGTGTACTGACTTCAAATTTAGAGATCCTGAGCTGGATTTTCGGTTCTGATCATTTCGGGGTGGTAATGGTGGAGGAGCGGTAAAGTTTGTGCCAGGAAATGGTTTGCATCCTCGGCCACAAAATTCATCAGCTGGGATCTGAGGGTGGAGCAGAGCACCAAGGACAGTCGGTGTGGATTTGTTAAGGGAAGGTCATGTCTGACTAACTTGATAGAATTTTTTGAGGAGGTAATAATGAGGGTAGTGCGTTTGATGTAGTGTATATGGATTTCAGCAAGGCTTTTGATAAGGTCCCACATGGCAGACTGGTCACAAAAGTAAAAGTCCATGGATTCCAGGGCAAAGTGGCAAGTTGGTTCCAAAATTGGCTGAGGCAGGACGCAAAGGGCAATGGTTGATGGGCGTTTTTGTGACGAAGGCTGTTTCCAGTGGGGTTCTGCAGGGCTCAGTACTAGGTCCCTTGCTTTTTGTGGTATACATCAATGATCTAGACTTCAATGTAGGGGGAATGATTAAGAAGTTTATAGGTGATACTAAAATAGGCTGTGTGGTTGATGATGAAGAAAGCTGTAGACTGCAGGAAGATATAAATCAACTGGTCAGGTGGACAAAACAGTGGCAAATGGAATTTAATCTGGAGAAGTGTGAGGTGATGCATTTGGGGAGGGCTAACAAGGAAAGGGAATACACATTAAATGGTAGGACATTGAGAAGTGTAGAGGAACAAAGGGACCTGGGCATGCATGTCCTTGAAGGTGGTTAAGGCATAAGGAATGCTTGCCTTTATTAGCTGAGGCATAGAATACAAGAGCGGGGGGGGGGGGAGGGGGGTTAATGCTTGAACTGTATAAAACAATAGTTAGGCCACAGCGAGAGTACTGCATGCAGTTCTGGTCACCACGTTACAGGAAAGATGTAATTGCACTGGAGAGAGTACAGAGGAGATTTACGAGAATGTTACCGGGAGTGGAGAATCTTGGCTGCGGACCGATTGGATAGGCTGGGTTTGTTTTCCTTGGAACAGAGGAGGCTGAAGGGAGGCCTCATTGAGATGTATAAAATTATGAGGGGCCCAGATATAGTGGATAGAAAGGGCCTATTTCCCTTAGCAAAGGGTAGCAACCAGGGGGCATAAATTTAAAATAATTGGCAGAAGGTTTAGAGGGGATTTGAGGGGAAATTTCTTCACCCAGAGAGTTGTGGGGTCTAGCACTCACTATCTGAAAGGGTGGTAGAGGCAGAAACCCTCACCACATTTAAAAAGTACTTGGCTGTGCACCTGAAGTGCTGTAACCTGCAGGGCTACATATCTCGAGCTAGAAAGTGGGATTAGGCTGGACAGCCTCTTGTTGGCCGGCACAGACACAATGGGCCGAAATGGCCTCCTTCCGTGCTGTAATTTTCTATGGGCTCAATTTTCCCCAAGCCATTATCTGGCGTATTGCCAGAGTTACGCCAGTTTTTCTCTGCCAGAAATGCGGCAAAAATATTTTGCCAAACTTTCCCCGATGTATAATTTGAATTTGGCACTGCGCAGCGTGTCCAGTCGCCTCGGTGGGGTGGGGGATGGTGGGGTTGGAGCCTGCTGTCTGTGTCAAAAAACAAAGCCGCACCTTCTGCGCATGTACAGGAAAAAAGGTTACGTTTTTGACGTCGTTCCAATGGACGCACATGCTCAGCACAGCTCTGATTTGACAATCGGCCATTTTTAAAGAGCCAGTTGTGTGTGTTACAAATACTGCATGAGAGCACTGGAAAAATCGCAGCTGCAGCTATACAAGATGCAACGCAGTGCAAGGACCAAGAATTTCTTGCAGGAAGAAGTGGAGGCACTAGTTACTGTGATTGAGAACAGATGACCGGAGCAGGACACCAGCAGAGGTCACAAAAGTTCCACCAAAAGAAATGAAACGCTGGAACCAAGTTGCAGGACATTACTACGCAGTGGTGAACACCACGAGATCTGGAAGCCAATGTAAAAAGAAATGGCAGGACCTTGGTCAAGTAGTTAGTGTAAGTAACATTTTAATTTATTCAATGCAATTGTAAATGTGACCAACTGTATATGTCCCACCCAGCAGAAAGATACCCTCTCTTTAAAAAGTTGCATTTTTATCTTTGTAGAGGAAAGTGGCACACAACAAAAAGGAAAGAACTCTGAACAGAAGGCCTGGCAAATCTGCACCCACTGACATCCTTCGAAGAGAGGGTCGCTGCTTTGATGGATCCTGCCTGGAAAAAAGCAATCAGTACTGCACAAGCTGGCCCACACTCGGAGAGGGTAAGTCCTGTAAATTCATCGTGGCCCTTCAAATTAACTTGCTGCCTGACCTGCGATGTGTGAACCTATTCATGCCACCCATCCTGCCCCCTCCTCTGCTGGGAGGGGATGGAGCTGAATGAAGCTCCCACTGTGTAATGATTTTGGAGGAGGTGCCACTCATGGAGGTGACAGCCCCTTCCGTGACTAGTAATTTGTGTTGGTGGGACATTTCATGGTTTCACACCTTCCAAAGTTGTAGTGTGGTGCAGCGAGGCACACCCAGGGCCCCACCTTCCAAGGTTGCAGCGAGGCACACTCAGGGTCCCACCATTCCAGGCTGTGGTTTCCAGTGGTGTGGTGCAGTGAGCCACACCCATGGGGAGGAGAGAGGAGGGAGAGCTCGACCACGCTCTCCTGAGATGCAGGATCTAACACGTGATTCAGATGGTGTCATTGAGTGCGGAGAGCATTGACCTTACGCGATCACTCCTGGACGCGATTAGTGGGGTGAGTGATGAGGTAGCGGGTCTGTCGGGAGAAGTAACAACACTCTCTCGAGAAATGGGAACAATATCTTGGATTATCAGTGAGAGAATAGTGGCCATGAGGGAGGGAATGTCCGAGGTAGTGCAAATCACGTCACTGGCCATTCGGGAGGGAATGTTGCAGGCCGTAGAGACACTGTCAGGGCACCTGAGGGACAGCACGTTGGAATTAGCTGCTGCAGTAAGGGAACACGCCCAGACCCCGTACCCATTGACAGAATCAACTGCCACTTCCACTCCAATTCCCACACCAGCCTCTGAAGAGCCCAAAGCTGGGCCCTCCAACACGCTGCCTGATGCTGACGCCTCCCACCCTCAAGAGGTGCACAGTATCCGAGATGTTAGAAAGATTAAGCTTGGTATCAAGCCCAGAAACATTGCACCACTGCCTGCGGGCAGAGGTGGTGGGATGTCCAAGACCTAGCGCAGCCGGCAGTCTTAGAATAAAGGAGATGAGAGATGGGTGCAGCCTTTCTTGGCTGCTGCTGTTGTTGTTATTGTTACTGTTGTAACTGTTCTCAGATTAAAAGTTTTTTTGTAAGTTATGTAAATTTACACGTTTTTAAGTTATCTTAAAGTGAAGTTTGATACAAGAATAATTTTATTAAAGTTAAGTTATTGTTAACTTCTGAATAAAATATCTTTTACATTAAAACTGAACCATGTTCCATCAACACAACAATACGGAACAGCTCCAAACAGTAAACATGTCCATGTGGAATAGTTGTCGCTGAGCCCTTAGGGTCGTCTCTTTTTCTCCCTTCCCCCCCCCCCCCCCCCCCCCCAAGTCTTGTGACCTCCCTCCCCGGGCTCCAAACTTTCCGATCAGCATCTCTTTCCTCTTCCCCCCCCCCCACCCCCAATTACTAATTGTCTGTGACTTCTCTCTCTTCCCCCTCCCCGGGCTCCAAGCCTTCCGATCGGCGCCTCACTCTCTTTCTCCTCCCCCCACGGCTTGTTTTGTAACCGAACCCCAAGCCGCTGTGTCCAGGCGTGAGGCCGATTCTGCCGACCAAACCTGCAACCCTCCAGGCCGCCTTCAAGACGTTCACTGGTGGTGTGTGAGTGAGTTTAAAAAAAAAAATGAGAACTTGTGAAATCCAACAAATTTACACTTCTATGTTGACAGGTTTTTAAAAAAGTTTAACTTTATTATTGATTTTGAGTGTTCTTTACTCCCTCCAAAATCTTCAATTTAATAACACTGGCATCTTTCAGTGCAGATTTGTGTGTGCGCGCTTTTTTAAAAAAAAACTCACCAGAAGGTTTTTCGGGAGTGGCCAGATACGCCAATCTAAGAGGAAAAAAATGTTGGTCAAACTGCAAACAATTCAAAAATCCAGCGCAGACATGAGGGAACGTAAAAAAAAAAACTGGCCTAGATTAATCGTAACTAAGTCAGTTATGCCGTGGCAGATCGCAGGGGGAACGTTTGAAAACCACACATACGCCAGAAAAAACGTCACATGCCAAAAAAACGGCGCAAATGACCAGGGAAAATTGAGCCCTATGATTCTATGTAGGTGTTGCACACCTCTTTTAGGGCCCTATTCCAGTTGATCAACTGAAAATCTTGAGCTAAAGGACCAGCCTCGGAGCACCCCAAGAGAAGCTTGTTTGAGGAAGAAAAAATCAGCACAAAACACACACAACTTTCCCAATACCGTAACCATCCCACATTAGGATAAATTGTTTTGTTTATTTTTGCGATCACACTTACCTCATTCAGTACTTACTTCACTCACCACTAGAGAGCGCTAGAGGCTCGGCGTCAATTCAAAATCGAAGTGCAGTCGAACCCGGTGGCGTTCTACACCGGCTCGACGCTCCTGGGCGGTGCTGCTCAGTGCCCCCGCAAAACCGGCAACAAATTTCCTGGCAGGGCGCTGCAAGCTGACCACACGCCCGGAACCCATTCCTGCCTCCATTGCCGCCCCTCCAGATGCTAGCAGGGGCAGCAGAATACCGAAAAACCAGCCATTCGAATTTTTTCCCACGTACATTCCACACACTTGGGAGCTATAAGATATACAGATGCAACATCCCAAAAACTGGACATTTCAGCAAGCGGCAAGGAGCGGAGGATCGTGGGGGGGCGGCGGCGGCGAGGTCCGAAATCCGGCAAAACCCAAAAACCGGCATGGACTCGGTCCGGAGGATTCCGTATTTCAGATGTTGTACCTGTATGCTGTGTACTGTAATACTGAAGTTAATTTTTCTAACATTTATTAAGTTTTGATCCTACTACATGTGTAGGAAAAATACAGCTAAATCTAGTTAATACACTGTTAATGACATTATCATCAAAGATGCAGGCCTGCAATTTATTACAGAACTAAACTATTCTTTCTACACAAACTGATCACTTAAATTTTGCTCCATACTAATTGTTAGATTTTTGAGTCTTTCTGATTTTCTTACCCGAGATTATTTTGGGTATCTTTGATTCCTATCATTGCTGAATCCCAACACCCCAAAACTTTGAGTGTATCTGTCCAAGCATTGAGATAACACAAAAACATAAGAATTTGGAGTAGGCCATTTGGCTCCTCGAGCCTGCTCCGCTATTTAATAAGATCATGGCTGATCTGATCTTGGGCTCCGCTCCACTTCCCTGCCCGCTCCCCATAACCCTTCTCTACCTTATTGATCAGAATCTGTCTATCTCCGCCTTAAATATGTTCAATGACCACGTCTCCACAGCTCTCTGGGGCAGAGAATTCCACAGATTTACGTCTGAGAAAATAAATTCCTCCTCAGCTCAGTTCTAAACTATGCCCCCTATTTCTGGATTCCCCCACGAGTGGAAACATCTTCTCTGCATCTCCCTTGTCGAGCCCCCTCGGTATCTTATATGTTTCAATAAGATCACCTCTCATTTTTCTGAACACCAATATGTATCGGCCCAACCTACTCATCCGTTCTTGATGAGTCAACCCCCTCATCTCTGGTATCAACCTAGTGACCTTCTCTGAACTGCCTCCAATGCAAGTATATCCTTCCTTTTTAAATGAGACCAAAACTGTATGCAGTACTCCAGATGTGGCCTCAGCCATACCCTGTACAGTTGTAGCATGACTTCCCTGCTTTTATACTCCATCCCTCTTGCAATCAAGGCCAACATTCTATTTGCCTTCTTGATCACTTGCTGTACCTGCATACTAACTTTTTGTGTTTCATGCACAAGGACCCCTAGGTCCCTCTGCACTGCAGAATTTTGTAACTTTTCTCCATTTAAATAATTTGCTTTTTTATTTTTCCTGCCAAAATGGATACCTCACACTTTTTCCCACATTATACTCCATCTGCCAAATGTTTGCCCACTCACTTAACCTGTCTATCCCTTTGCAGATTTTATGTATCCTTCTCAAAACTTGCTTTCCCGCCCATCTTTGTATCATCAGCAAACATGGCTACATTACACTCTGTCCTTTCATCCAAGTCACAAATATAGATTGTAAATAGCTGAGGCCCCAGCACCGATCTCTGGCACCCTACTAGTTACCGTTTCCTAACCGGAAAATAACCCATTTATCCTCACTCTCTGTTTTCTGTTAACCAATCCGTTATCCATGCTAATATATTACTGCTCACCCTTGAGCTTTTATCTTCTATCGAAATCTTTTACGTGGCACCTTATCGAATGCCTTTTGGAAATCCAAATACACCACATCCACTGGTACCCCTTATCCACCCTGCTCATTACATCCTCAAAGAACTCCAGCAAATTTGTCAAACATGATTTCCCTTTCATAAAACCAGGCTGACTGGAGTCAACTGAATTATGCTTTTCCAAATGTCCTGCTACTGCTTCCTTAGTAATGGATGGCAAACGAGCCAAAGCTGGGCAGAGGAAGTGTTACAAGGACACCCTCAAAGCCTCCCTGATAAAGTACAACATCCCCACTGACACCTGGGAGTCCTTGGCCAAAGACCGTCCTAAATGGTGGAAGTGCATCCGGGAGGGCGCTGAGCACCTCGTGTCTCATTGCTGAGAGCATGCAGAAATCAAGCGCAGGCAGCGGAAAGAGCGTGCGGCAAACCTGTCCCACCTTCCCTTACCCTCAACGACTATCTGTCCCACCTGTGACAGGGACTGTGGTTCGCGTATTGGACTGTTCAGCCACCGAAGGACTCATTTGGGAGTGGAAGCAAGTCTTCCTCGATTCCGAGGGGCTGCCTCTGATGGTGATGAATAATGGACTCCAGCATTTTTCCAACGACACAGATGTTAGGCTAACCGGTCTATCGTTTCTTGCTTTCTGTCTGCCCCCTTTTTAAAATAGGGGCGTTATATTTGCGGTTTTCCAATCCGTGGGGACCTCTCCAGAATCCAGGGAATTTTGGTAGATTACAACCAATGCATCCACTATCTCTAGCCACTTAATCAATTAATCTATTTTCGCCAAATTTGCCTTCATTCCTTTGTAATCGCCTTTACTTAAGATCAGGACACTGGTTTGAGATCCAACTTTCTCGCCCACCAACTGAATTAGGAATTCAACCATGCTATGGTCACTCTTTCCTAGAGGATCCTTTACTATGAGATCATTTATTAATCCTGTCACATTACATAATACCAGATCTAAGAGAGTCTGCTCCCTGGTTGGTTCCATAATGTACTGTTCAAGAAAACCATCTCTGATACACTCTTGTGAACTCTTCCTCAAGGCTACCTTGGCCAGTTTGATTTGTCCAATCGATATGAAGATTAAAATTGCCCATGATTATTGCCATACCTTTCTTACAAGCCTCCATTATTTCTTGATTTATACTTCATCCAACAGCGTAGCTACTGTTATTGGGCCTATAGACTACGCCCACCAGTGACTTTTTCCCCTTATTATTTCTTATATCCACCCAAACTGATTCTATATCTTGATCTTCTGAGCCAATATCATTCCTCACTGCTCACTGATCTCATTCTTTATTAACAAAGCTACCCCACCTCCTTTTCCTTTCTGTCTAATCTGCCGAATTGTCAAATACGTTTGAATATTCTGTTCCCAGTCTTCGTCACCTTGCAACTTCGTCTCTGTAATGGCTATCAGATATATCTATTTGTGCCATCAACTCATCTATCTTGTCACAAATGTTGCGTGCATTCAGATAAAGAGCTTTAAATGGTTTTTTCTTATCATTTTTCCCTGCTTTGACCCCACTTTCTGATACACATCTAAGTAATATTTTCTTAATGTGCATGAATAAGCAAAAAGTGAGCACCACCTGATAACTACTTTTAGGTACTGGACTGTCTTGTCTCCCACTTTCAGTCTTTAAAGATGAAAGATGCTCACAGCAGACACTTTAAACTCAAAAGACAATATCAACTGAATTTATTAAACAATGAACATGAATAATCAAACTTGCATATTTACAGTAGTGAAATAATTCTATAATTTTAGTTGCAAGTCTAACTCCTCAACAAGACTAAATAATAAAAATATATTTTGATTCTAAATGGGTCATTAGAAGATGCAAGAGAGAAACTGTGGTTGTCTCCTTTCCTCATTTTATTTCGAAGGGAATCCCTGTGAATCTGAGATCATTACTTATGCCTGTGGAGAACTGTCCCAGTCAGTGTCATTTCCTGAAAGTCTGTCCTTTGTAGAATATCAAATATAGAGAAAACCATTATTTGATGAACCAATCTTACTGGAACATGCATTAGGTCATAGAAAATGTGTTTATTGCGTGTTCACATTTTCCAAGTCATTGTGCACCCTCTGCAATAACCAGGGTCAATTTTGTCTGGCATCGGTGCTTCTGTTGCCTGTGCTGGGCCCTTATTTATGGTGCACAATACTTTATTTTTTTTTTAAGTCCTTGATGTACTTCTTCAGACTATAGTAATGTGGTACAACAGAAATATTGGGCTCTATTTTCGCCACATTGGGCACTTTTTGGCGTCCGCTGATTTTTTTTTTGAGTAATTGTGAATTTGCAGCTTTCTTCAAAGTTTGTATGCCGGCAGCAGCGACTGTCAGCACCGGATTTTGTGTACGCCAGATTTTTTTTGCTGCAGGTCTGGTTGAAAACTAGACTCCATGCCGTTTTTGGCCATTTAAGTGATTTTCCCCAACACCGATTATTTTTATTTATTTATTTATTTATTTTATTTAAAGGACGGCACAGAGTGGCCTTAAGTGCCGTTCACAAAAACCCTGCGTTAACTTAAGAAAATCAGCACTCTGGTATGTATTGGAGTGGTTTCTTTGCAGTTTAGTCTCGCTCATAAAGATAGTTTATAATCATGTTAAAGTACGTTCCTTTTTCATCTCTTTACATTAAAGATTACTTGTTTTGGTGTTGGCCCCAGGCCGAAAGGATCCCAATCTCGGTCCTGCTGTCATCCCGGGCCAAATCGCCTGCACCCCTGCTGCTGCAAGCCCTGGCCGTGGAACTTCAACTTGTAGGGGGAGCTTTAACCCTTAGTGTGTGTCTCGTTACCCTGGCAACCTCCGCTTTTGGCGCAGACTTGAAGCTCCGCTCAGATTTAACTTCGGGTAACGCAACGCCAAAATGAAATTTAACTTTGGCGAAAGTTGCAACCTTTTTTTCCCCAATGTAATCTGCCACAAAAAAAAAATCTCGTTAATTCTCATGGGCGCCAAAAATCATCAGAGGCAAATTAAGCCCAAAATATAACTTTTTTTTTCTTAATATCAGAGATTATTTTCCAGGCACACTTTGAAATAAACTCTAGTGAACAAATATTGAATTACTGTTTTTTTTCCATTTCCCCACCCCTCATCAACAGAAAATAACTTGCATTTGAAATGTATCATTACACCATAGTAACAATTTCACCATTTTACTTGGATTTATTTTAGAAAGTACTCCAATTCCCTAAAAAAAATTGTACAATGCAAAATCATGTTCATATTTCCCCACAAAGCAATTTTCCAGGTTTGTGCATGCTGGTTGGAGAAAATGTTAGCACTCCACACTGGGTGGGATACCTGGGAGTCATTTGTGTGTGTCCTGTGGCAAATTCCAGATCTCTGCTTTTTTTGAGCGAATATTTCAGGAGAAGCCACCACATTGACTATAATCAGAAATATTTGTGAAAATATACCATAATACATCTAATTTACAAAAAAAAACAGTTTTGTTAGTTTCTAATTATTGAGCGGGAGGAGCTCTCTTCGGGACGTCTCCATTCTTCTCACCATTTCTGAAGTTTGGTGCTGAAATGTACATAAGAACATAAGAAATAGGAGTAGGCCATACGGCCCCTCGAGCCTGCTCCACCATGGCTGATCTGATCATAGACTCATCTCTACTTCTCCGCCCGCTCCCCATAACCCCTTATCGCTTAAGAAACTGTCTATTTCTGTCTTAAATTTATTCAATATCTCAGCTTCCACAGCTTTCTGACGCAGCGAATTCCACAGATTTACAACCCTCTGAGAAGAAATTTCTCCTCCTCTCAGTTTTAAGTGGGTGGCCCCTTATTCTAAGATCATGCCCTCTAGTTCTAGTCTTCCCCATCAGTGGAAACATCCTCTCTGCATCCACCTTGTCAAGCCCCTTCATAATCTTACACGTTTCGATAAGATCACCTCTCATTCTTCTGAATTCCAAAGATTAGAGGCCCAACCTACTCAACCTTTTCTCATAAGTCAACACCCTCATCCCCGGAATCAACCTAGTGAACCTTCTCTGAACTGTCTCTAAAGCAAGTATATCCTTTCGTAAATATGGAAACCAAAACTGCACGCAGTATTCCAGGTGTGGCCTCTCACTAATACCTTTTTATATAGCTGTAGCAAGACTTCCCTGCTTTTATACTCCATCCCCTTTGTAATAAAGGCCAAGATACCATTGGCCTTCCTGGTCACTTGCTGTACCTGCATACTATCCTTTTGTGTTTCGTGCACAAGTACCCCCAGGTCCCACTGTACTGTGGCACTTTGCAATCTTTCTCCATTTAAATAATAACTTGCTCTTTTTGATTTTTTTCTGCCAAAGTGCATGACCTCACACTTTCCAACATTATACTCCATCTGCCAAATTTTTGCCCACTCACTTAGCCTGTCTATATCCTTTTGCAGGTTTTTTGTGTCCTCACACATTGCTTTTCCTCCCATCTTTGTATCGTCAGCAAACTTGGCTACGTTACACTCAGTCCCGTCTTTCAAGTTAATATAGATTGTAAATAGTTGGGGTCCCAGCACTGATCCCTGTGGCATCCCACTAGTTACTGGTTGCCAACCTGAGAATAAACCATTTATCCCGACTCTCTTTTTTCTGTTAGTTAGCTAATCCTCTATCCATGCTAATATATTACCCCCAACCCTGTGAACTTTTATCTTGTGCAGTAACCTTTTTATGTGGTACCTTGTCAAATCCTTCTGGAAGTCCAAATACACCACATCCACTGGTTCCCCTTTATCCACCCTGCTCGTTACATCCTCATAGATTCCAGCAAATTTGTCAAACATGACTTCCCCTTCATAAATCTATGCTGACTCTGCATGACTGAATTTTGCTTTTCCAAATGTCTTGGTACTGCTTCTTTAATAATGGACTCCAACATTTTCCCAACTACAGATGTTAAGCTAAGTGGTCTATAGTTTCCTGCTTTTTGTCTGCTTCCTTTTTTAAATAGGGGCGTTACATTTGCAGCTTTCCAATCTGCTGGGACCTCCCCAGAATCTGGGGAATTTCAGTAAATTACAACCAATGCATCCGCAATCCCTGCCGCTACTTCTCAAGACCCTAGGGTGCAAGCCATCAGGTCCGGGGGATTTATCTGCCTTTAGTCCCATTATCTTACTGAGTACAACCTCCTTAGTCATTGTGATTGTGTTAAGTTCTTCCCCCTCTATAGCCCTTAGACTATCCATTGTCGGAATATTGTTTGTGCCCTCTACCGTAAAGACTGATACAAAATATTCGTTCAGAGTTTCTGCCATCTCTATGTTCCCCATTACTAGTTCCCTGGTCTCGTCCTCTAAGGGACCAACATTTACTTTAGCCACCCTTTTCCTTTTTATATACCTATAGAAATTCTTGCTATCTGTTTTTATATTTTGCGCTACATTACTTTCATAGTCTATCTTCTTTTTCTTAATCATTTTTTTAGTCGTTCTTTGCTGGCTTTTAAAAGCTTCCCAGTCTTCTGTCCTTCCACTAGTTTTAGCCACTTTGTATGCCCTTGTTTTTAATTGGATACTGTACTTTATTTCTTTAGTTAGTTGCTGATGGCTATCTTTTCTCTTACACCCTTTCCTCCTCACTGGAATATATTTTTCTTGAGTTGTGAAATATCTCCTTAAATGTACACCGCTGTTCATCAGCCGTCCTACACTTTAATCTATTTTCCCAGTCCACTTTACCCAACTCTGCCCTCATACCTTCATAGTCTCCTTTATTTAAGCTTAGTACGCTGGTTAGAGATCCAACTTTTTCACCCTCCATCTGAATTTGAAATTCAATCATGCTATGATCACTCATTTCAAGGGGATCCTTTACTAGGAAATTGTTTATTAATCCTGTCTCATTACACAGGACGAGACCTAAGACAGCCTGCCCCCTGGTTGGTTCCGTTACATACTGCTCAAAGAACCCGTCCCTTATGCACGCTACGAACTCTTCCTCAAGGCAACCCTGACCAATTTGATTTGTCCAATCAATATGGAGGTTAAAATCACCCATGATTATTGCTGTCCCCTTTTTACAAGCAAGTCCCCACTATTTCCTGGTAGCATTTCATCGGTCATGCTCTGCTTTTAGCATCACCTGCTGCTTCACTGAAAAGACAAAACAGTTTGGGCATCTGAAGCCTTGCTGAATAGTTAAATGATACTCTTCTTCATTCAGATCTCCCTCATACACTATGAATTGTTCCAGTCTTTGGTTCATGGAAATAGCTTTTTATTTGTTCTAATATCTTTGCGAGAGCTCCCTCATGTGACCCTTCCCAATATATTCAGGACTTGTGCAATATCTAGTTCTTTATCCTCTCTTCTCCCCACCCCAAATTTTGAGACGATGTCCACAATTCCAGCATCATTTTAATTCAATTTTGAGACAAACACTGCTGTTTTTAATGCATTTTATGAGTAGTAAGAACAGTTTTTAGTCCTTCTGCTTGGCCATACTTGTCTTTTAATTTTCAAATTGGCTGGTCAAACTCCTGCGATCACAGACTTTCTGCTGATGTTTAAATTTGCTTCATTGTCATGCGTGGTCCCTCGGGGTCGAGGAAGACTTGCTTCCACTCCGGGGGTGAGTTCTCGGGTGACTGGACAGCCCAGTGCGGGAATTGCGGTCTCTGTCACAGGTGGGACAGACAGTGGTTTGGGGGTGGGGAGGTGGGGAGTCTGGTTTGCCGCACACTCTTTCCGCTGCCTGCGCTAGTTTTCTGCGTGTTCTCGGTGACGGGACTCGGGGTGCTCAGCGCCCTCCCGGATACTCTTCCTCCATTTGGGGCGGTCTTTAACCGGGGACTCCTGGGTGTCGGTGGGATTGTTACACTTCGTCAGGGAGGCTTTGTGGGTGTCCTTGAAGCGTTTCCTCGGCCCACCTGGGGCTCGCATGCTGGTTAGGTGTTCCGAGTAGAGCGCTTATCTTTGGGAGGTAGGTTTTAAAGGGGATAGAGAGGCGGAGATGTTTAGGCTGGGAGTTCCAGAGCTTGGGGCTCAGACAACAGAAGGCACGACCACCAATGATTGAGCGATTATAATCAGGGACGTTGAGGAGCGCAGAAATCTCGGGGGGGGGGGTTGCTGGAGGAGATTAGAGATAGGGAGGGGCGAGGGCCATGGAAGGATTTGAAAACAAGGATGAGAATTTTGAAATCGAGGAGTTTCATTGAGTGCAAGGTTAGATACTGAAAGCATCACCGTCCAGGCTAATCCTGTCCTGAGGGTTTTAATAGGGGGAGTCACTAAGCAGCGATTGACGACTGCGGAAATGTTGCCTGTGATATCCTGCGCTGCTCAGCGCTGGAGGACCGAGGACAGTTGCAGCTCCCTCTGCTGTGCAGTGCACTAGCGGGTCGGCAAGTGTCCTGGCGAAGTCGCTGCTAATGCTGGAGTACTGTGTGTAGTTCTGTTCACCACATTACAGGAAGGATGTGATTGCACTGGTGAGGGTGCAGAGGAGATTTACAAGGATGTTGCCGGGAGTGGAGCATCTAAGCTGTGAGGAAAGATTGGATAGGCTGGGATTGTTTTCCTTGGAACAGAGGAGACTGAGGGGAGACCTCATTGAGGTGTATAAAATTACGAGGGGCCTGGATAGAGTGGCTAGGAAGTATCTATTTCCCTTAGCAGAGGGGTCAACAACCAAGGGGCATACATTTAAAATAATTGGTAGAAGGTTTGGAGGGGATTTGAAGGGAAATTTCTTCACCCAGTGGGTGGTGGGGGTCTGGAACTCAGTGCCTGAAAGAGTGGTAGAGGCAGAAAGTTCTTGGATGTGCACTTGAAGTGCTGTAGCCGACAGGGTTACGGACCGAGAGCTGGGATTGGATCATATACAGTAGATACCTCAAGTTGCTGGAGAACCAACGATGCCTCCGCAAGATCCTACAAATCCCCTGGGAGGACAGACGCACCAACGTTAGCATTCTCGACAAGGCCAACATACCCAGCATTGAAGCACTGACCACACTTTATCAACTCCGCTGGGCAGGCCACGTCGTTTGCATGACAGTCGTGAGACTCCCAAAGCAAGCGCTCTACTCGGAACTCCTTCACGACAAACGAGGTTGGAAAGCTTCTTGTCAGCCGGTGCGGACACGATGGGCCGAAATGGCCTCCTTCCGTGCTGTAAACTTGTGTGTATGACATCAAATTCTATGCTTAATGTAATGGCTCTTGGGATGCCACAATCAATATACAGGTTGAGTGTCCAAAATCCAGACTCCGGACCGATTGGTGGCAGGGTCATCTGTAATCCATAAAATGTTCCGGAATCCGGACCCGCCGAACCTGTAGACCTCGAGGTCCCGCCGCTGTCCGGCCTCGGGCCTTGCCTCGCTGCCATTGCCCTTGCCTCGAGGCCTCCTCGCAGGCCTGCCCGAACACCACCTCCACGATGGGCCCACCCGACCAGCTCTTCGGCAGTGGGGCTCTGCCCCATCTCTTCCCTGGCGACGGGCCCCGCCTTAACTCCAACACAGCGGTGACCCGAACAGCTCTTCGGCGAGAACCGCCCCCCCCCCCCCCCCAGCCTCTGACGTTCCGAAATCTTGAAATACCCGAACCTGGACTCGGGTGTTTCCGGATTCGTGACGTCAGAAAGATGTTCCAAAATCCGGCGCAGCGCAAAATCCGGAACGGCCTCAGTCCCGAGGTTTCCGGATTTAGGACGCTGCTCCTGTATTTTTTAAGAGCTGGATACCTTTGTCATGTAACGTTGAGTTCACTGCGTCGCCTACGGGCACAGTACCTTTTGGAATCTCAAGATCACTCACTGGAGGTAATTATATAGTGTTTGGCTGATGCAGCGGTGTCAGTAATGAGTTGGGGACAGTGCTGGAGTTATGGCAGGACTTGCGACAGTGTATTTTACAGCAGACATACTCAGCAACAACAAAGCCTATTTAAAAAGAGTCTACGAACGGCAGCAAACAAAACGCATGATCAAAACTGCAACAACTTCTCGATAAAAGCAGAGCAATTTCTTCAGCAAAATACAATGAGTTCAGGATAGTTATGTAATACAAATTATGTGTGTAAAATCAGTTGCAGCAGTTCGGTGTGCAGGCGTGATTGACATGGGAATTACCCAATCATCTCCATTCCGGTTGGAATAGTGTCATTATATGCAGCCATAATTGTAACATAGGAACAGGCATAGGCTGTTCAACCCCTCAAGCCTGTTCTGCTATTCCATTTTAAACAAAAACAAAATGCTGGATTTATTTTCCAAGGTAAACGCATACTCTTTCTTTCTCAATTGGGATTGCATCAGTCTGACCTGCTGACTCTTTTCAACATTGTCTGTTTTCATGTCCATCATGCAAAGTTTTTTGCTTTTTGTTTATTTCTATTTTATCTATTCTCCAAAAAAAACGAACGTTCAGAACCCATCCTGGACCAAATGCACTTTAACAGACTTCTACAAAAAGAGATGCTCCAGTTGACATAATTGCTTTTGATTGCAGTGGAATGACTCATTTAGTTTGTACACTGTGTACCTAATGCTGTTTGGTTTGCAACTCCATGCATTTTATCATACAAATTATAAATACCTTGCACGCAATGAAGTAAAAATGAAAAAGTTCGGTTTTACTTCAGGAAACTATCATTAAACAAGACTGCTGTGAGTAAATAGATTATTTAAGAGATGGTAGCCACATTTATTGTGAAACAAAACCAAGCAAATTAGTCAGCCTGTGGTTATTTTTCAAGTTTAAAAGGTTTTTTTTAAGTGTTCACTTGTACTGATTATGGATCAGATCTTTTCTTCATAGAAAAAAACCATAGAAAATAAGTGCAGGAGTAGGCCATTTGGCCCTTCGAGCCTGCACCACCATTCAACATGATCATAGCTGATCATGAAACTTCAGTACTCTCTTCCTGCTTTCTCTCCTTACCCCTTGATCTATTTAGCCGTAAGGGTCACATCTAACTCCCTTTTGAATATATCTAATGAACTGGCCTCAACAACTTTCTGTGGTAGAAAATTCCACAGGTTCACAATTCTCTGAGTGAAGAAGTTTCTCCTCATCTCGGTCCTAAATGGCCTACCCCTTATCCTTAGACTGTGACCCCTGGTCCTGCACTTCCCCAACATCGGGAACATTCTTCCTGCATCTAACCTTCCAATCCCATCAGAATTTTATATGTTTCTATGAGGCCCCCTCTCATTCATCTAAATTCCAGTGAATATAAGTCTAGTCGATCCAGTCTTTCTTCATATGTCAGTCCTGCCATCCTGGGAATCAGTCTGGTGAACCTTTGCTGTACTCTCTCAATAGCAAGAATGTCCTTCCTCAGATTAGGAGACCAAAACTGTGTACACTATTCAAGGTGTGACCTCACCAAGGCCCTGTACAACTGCAGTAAGACCTCCCTGCTCCTATACTCAAATCTTCTCGCTATGAAGGTCAACATGCCATTTGCCGCCTTCACCGCCTGCTGTACCTGCATGCCAGCTTTTAATGACTGATGTACTATGACACCAAGGTCTCGTTGCACCTCCCCTTTTCCTAATCTGTCACTATTCAGATAATAT
The DNA here is from genome assembly GCF_044704955.1 of Pristiophorus japonicus. Lineage (NCBI taxonomy): Eukaryota > Metazoa > Chordata > Chondrichthyes > Pristiophoridae > Pristiophorus > Pristiophorus japonicus. Next base: position 104,765,055 of record NC_091979.1, on the reverse strand, counting down.
TCTGCCTCTTCGTTTTTGCCACCAAAATGGATAACCTCACATTTATCTACATTCACCTGCATCTGCCATGCATTTGCCCACTCACCTAACCTGTCCAAGTCACCCTGCAGCCTCTTAGCAACCTCCTCACAGCTAATGTAAATGTAGATTCTTTTTTCTCAATCTGGTTCAGCAAAATTACTGAAACGAATACCGTTTGTGCTTTAAACAAAGCAAGCTTTTATTTAAAAAGCAAATCCCGATCGGGGACTTTATCAGACAGAAGGAATGCAAATCTGTTCGAACGCACCCACTTCCTACGGACAAAGTGACGTTACATTGTAAAGGGACGATGGTTATACATTTTCGGCAAAAGATAACAAGATAGGGCCAGAGTGACATCCCAGCTCAGCCCATCTCTTTTGATCCCTCCTTCCCTTTGTCCACTCATAAGCCGACCCAAGCATGGTCCGATTTTAAACAAAGACCTTCTGTCAATGTTTCAGGTTAATAACATGATTTAATAAGACCTTGAGGTTTTTCTGCAAGCTGTGGGTTTTGTTTCAATATGGGGTTAGTGTTGTAACATTTCGCAGTCTCGAGTCTGAGATGTCATGGCTATTCCTCCATGAATTCTTTGTTAGCTTATACTGTCCCTATACAATTCCCACGTTCTCAACTTCAATGTCTCTATACATTTTTAAACATTCACATTCACAGTGCCACCCAACTTAGTGTCATCTGCAAACTTGGAGATATTACATTCAATTCCCTCGTCTAAAATCATTAATGTATATTGTAAAAAGCTGGGGTCCCAGCACTGAACCTTGCGGTACCCCATTAGTCACTGCCTACTATTCTGAAAAGGACCCGTTTATTCCTACTTTTTGCTTCCTGTCTGCCATCAGTTCTCTATCCACGTCAATACATTACCCCCAATACCACGTGCTTTAATTTTGCACGCCAATCTCTTGTGTGGGACCTTGTCAAAAGCCTTTTGAAAGTCCTAATACACCACATCCACTGGTTCTCCCTTGTCCACTCTACTAGTTACATCCTCAACAAAAATTCTAGAAGATTTGTCAAGCATGATTTCCCTTTCATAAATCCATGCTGACTTGGACCGATCCTGTCACTGCTTTCCAAATGCGCTACTATTACATTTTTAATAATTGATTCCAACATTTTCCCCACTACCGATGTCTGGCTAATCGGTGTATAATTCCGTTTTCTCTCTCTCCTTTTTTAAAAAGTGGGGTTACATTAACTACCCTCCAACTGATCGAGTCTATAGAATGTTGGAAAATGACTACCAATGCATCCACTATTTCTAGGGTCACTTCCTTAAGTACTCTGGGATGCCGACTATCAGGCCCTGGGGATTTATCGGCCTTCAATTCCCATCAATTTCCCGAACACAATTTCCGGACTAATAAGGATTTCCAGCAGTTCCTCCTTCTCGCTAGACCCTCGGTCCCCTAGTATTTCTGGAAGTTTATTTGTGTCTTCATGTATGGTTCAAGGATGAATGGCATGGATTACAGAATTCTCGAATTGTGATCATTACATGGAGGTGGAAACTGGTGAAATGCTGGTAGCTCACATCACACATTTTTGGTCACAACTTTAATTTTACTGTTGGAAAACTCAGCAAACGGCAAAGTGATGTGACACAGCCTTGTCAGCCACGTGGAATGTATTTTGTCACGGTGAAGGCATTCCTTCCTAGGCAAGGGACAGTAAGTTATTCAACTCCCAGTCATTGTTGGATCATCATTTGTGGAGAAATGGCTTTTGGGGTAACCCAGGTAGCTGCATTCCCTCCTGAGCAGTGCTTTTGGTAGAAGGTCCATGGTGCTGTATGTGGTTTGTTCAGAATCTGGCAAGGAAGGGAGAAAGCAAAGAGTGATATGTTTCTGAAGCTGCTGAAATTATGCTGTTCAGGGCAAATCTTACCTCCACGTGTTGTGTTTTTTCTTTAAATTTGCCATGATTTTATTTTTGAACTTCAAGAGTGGAGCTTCCGCTAAACCAGCTTGACCGTCCATATGGTGTGACAAGTGAAATTAGATTGAATTGACAGTGCCAAGTGTGGTTGCTGCCCAGCTGCCTGAACTTGGCAGTGCTCAAGGCTGGGGTACTGTAGGTATCTAAAGCCTGTCTGTGATTTACTTAAATGCATTTTCAATTTGAGATCTCTCCATACAATCCTTGTATAACCTTATTTTCCTGGGTTTCTTTATCTTATTTGAGAATATCCAGCTTTCAATGATTGCTTTACACACACACTTAAGTTTGTTGGAGCATAGAAAGATAGACAGTACATGGGCACAATTGTAGATGTTGAAATAGGTAAACTATCCCTCCTCGTCCTTCTCAAACCTGTCTGCAGTCGTTGACACAGTTGATCACACCATCCTCTTCTAGCGCCTCTCCACCATCGTCCAGCTGGGTGGGACTGCACTCCCCTAGTTCCATTTTTATCCATTTAATCATAGCCAGAAAATCACCTGCAATGGCTTCTCTTCCCACTCATGCATCATTACCTCTGGGGTCTCACAAGGATCAATCCTTGGCCCCCTCCTATTTCATCTATATGCTGTCCCTTGGCGACATCATCCGAAAACACAGCGTCCATTTCCGTATGTACGCTGACAATATCCAGCTCTACTTCACCACCACTTCTCTCTCTCTCTCGAGCCCTCCATGGTCTCTAAGTTGTCAGACTGCTTGTCCGACATCCAGTACTGGATGAGCAGAAATTTTCTCCAATTAATTATTGGGAAGACCGAAGCCATTGTATTTAGTCCCCCGCCACAAACTGCATTCCCTAGGCACCGACTCCATCCCTCTCCCTAACATCTGTCTTGAGGGTGAACCAGACTGTTCGCAACCTTGGTGCCATATTTGACCCTGAAATGAGCTTCTGACTGCCTATCAGCGGCATAACTAAAACTGCCCATTTCCACCTCCGTAAAATTGCCTGTCTCTGTCCCTGCCTCCACTCATCTGCTACTAAAACCCTCATCCATGCCTTTGTTAGCTCTAGACTTGACTATTCCAACACACTCCTGGTTGACCTCCCATATTCTACCCGACGTAAACTTGAGGACATCCAAACTCGGCTGCCCATGTCCTAACTTAAAATTTTAAAAAAATAGAAGGGGAAGATAGATTATGAAAGTAATCTAGCGCAAAATATAAAAACAGACCATTTCTACAGGTACATAAAAAGGAAAAGAGTGGCTAAAGTAAATTTTGGTCCCCTGGAGGATGAGACTGGGGAATTAATAGGGAACAGGGAAATGGCAGAGACTTTGAACAAATATTTTGTATCGGTCTTCACAGTCGAAGACACTAAAAACATCCCAGTAGTGGATAATCAAGGGGCTATAGGGAGGAACTAAAATCTATCACTAAAGTAGTGGTGCTCAGTAAAATAATGGGACTAAAGGTGGACAAGTCCCCTTGACCTGTTAGCTTGCATCCTAGGGTCTTAAAAAGAAGTGGCTGCAGAGATAGTGGATGCATTGGTTGTAATCTACCAAAATTCCCTGGATTCTGGGGAGGTTCCAGCGGATTAGAAAACCGCAAATGTAATTCCCCTATTTTAAAAAAGGAGGTAGACAGAAAGCATGAAGCCATAGACCAATTATCCTAACATCTGTTGTTGGTAAAATGCTGGAGTCCATTATTAAGGAAGCAGTACCAGGACATTTGAAAAACATAATTCAGTCGAGCAGAGTCAGCATGGTTTTATGAAGGGAAAGTCATGTTTGACAAATTTGTTGGAGTTCTTTGTAGATGTAATGAGCAGGGTGGATAAAGGGGAACCAGTGCATGTGTATTTGGATTTCCAGCAGGCATTTGATAAGGTACCACATAAAAGATTATTGCCCAAGATAAAAGTTCATGGGGTTGGGCGTAATATATTAGCATGAATAGAGGATTGGCTAACTAACAGAAAACAGAGAGTCGGGATAAATGGGTCTTTTTACAGTTGGCAAACGGGTGCCGCAGGAATCTGTGTTGGGTCCTCCACTATTTACAATCTATATTAATGATTTGGATGAAGGGACCGAGTGTAATGTAGCCAAGTTTACTGATGATACAAAGATGGATGAGAAAGCAAATTGTGAGGAGGACACAAAATCTACAAAGGAATATGGACAGGCTAAATGAGTGGGCAAAAATTTGGCAGATGGAGTATAATGTGGGAAAATGTGAGGTTATCTACTTTGGCAGAAAAAATGGAAAAGCAAATTTATTATTTAAATGGAGAAAAATTATAAAGTGCTGCAGTACAGAGGGATTTGGGGATACTTGTGCATGAAACACAAAAAGTTAGGTTGTAGGTACAGCAAGTAATCAGGAAGGCAAATGGAATGTTGGCCTTTATTGCAAGGGGGATAGAGTCTTGCTACAACTGTACAGGGTATTAGTGAGACCATACCCTGGAGTACTGCGTTCAGTTTTGGTCTCTATTTAAGGAAGGATATACTTGCATTGGAGGCGGTTCAGAGAAGGTTCACGTGGTTGATTCCGGAGATGAGAGGGTTTACTTATGAAGATAGATTGGGCCTGTACCCATTGGAGTTCAGAAGGATGAGACGTGATCTTATCGAAACATATAAGATACTAAAGAGTCTCGACAAGTTGGGTGCAGAGAGGATATTTCCACTCATGGGGGAAACTAGAGCTAGGGGGCATTGTCTCAGAATAAGGAGCCGTCCATTTAAAGGGTTATGGCGAGCGGGCAGGGAAGTGGAGCTGAGTCCATGATATAATCAGCCAAGATCTTATTAAATGACGGAGCAGGCTCGAGGGGCCAAATGGTCGTCGTCTCCTATTTCTCATGTTCTTATGTTAAACTCCAAGTCCCGTTCGCCCATTACCCCTGCGCTCGCTGACCACCGTTGGCGCCTCGATTTCAATATTCTCATCCTTGTTTACAAATCCCTCCATGGCCTTGCCCCTCCCTATCCATCATCTCCTTCAGCCTCACAACCTCCCAAGGTATCTGCACTTCTCAAATTCTGCCCTCTTGAGCATCCCTGATTATAATCGCTTAACCATCGGTGGCCGTGCCTTCAGCATCTTAGGCCCCAAGTTCTAGAACTCCCTCCCTAAATCTCTCCGCCTCTCTACCTCTCTTTCCTCCTTTTAAGACGTTCCTTAAAACCTACTTCTGACCAATCTTTTAGTCATCTGCCATAATTTCTTATGTGGCTAGGTGTCAAATTTTTGTCTTCTAACACTCCTGTGCAGAACCTTGGGACATTTTACTACCTTAAAAGCACTGTATAAATACAAGTTGTTGTTGAAATTTCTGTTTTGCTGATGTACCAGTCTATAAACTAATGGAAGCAAAGTATTCAGATTTGAAGATAGAGTATACATTCTGCTCATTGCTGTCTATTCATGTGTCAAGGAATTGCTAAGCAGCTAAATATTGCCACTGTTAACAGTGGCAGAAATTACTTTCACCTTCCTTCCCTTCAGCCCATCAGGCACTTATTATTATTTTGTTTAGGTCCTGGACTTTTTACAAACTAGTCTGACATTGCACAAGAGTCTTGATTTACAAAATATACTTTGTGGGATTCATAAAATGCATTTCCAATAGGTGAAGCTGACTTCAGTAACTTAAGTGATTGAAGATCAATACCATGATTGTGAATATGAATTACTTTACTCTTTCACACTTCCTCCCCACCAAATAAATATATTCTTTGTATATCTTGCACAAAACTGTAAATCACACAGTTTAATATGTCAGTGCTTAAGTGTGGCAAAACAGTGAAAGAAGTCAAAAGGTATAATTTTACTGCCTCTCGTGTCAATGCAAAGCAGTTTTGGGTGCGCCTCAACAAAATGGCATATAGCAGGAAAACACCAAATGCACTGCAACTCTGAGGTGGGGGACTGTTGTGCAATGGCTTTAGCTTGCACCAAATGCAGTATAACTGCAGCTAAGTGTTTGTTATATCGGGGAAAAAGTAAATTGCATCCAAGTAATACTCAGTCATGGCTTATGCTGTTACTTGTAAGCCAAAATGTAATATATCATGTCGCAGTCTTTATAGTTCTGGTTTGTTTTGAAGAAACTTGTAAAATGTTAATTGGCCAGGTAATTCCAGATTGCACCACATTTGTTCAAATTTCCTTTGGCAATCACTTTTTTAAGGATATGGTGTGACATAAGGTCAAACATTCTACTGTCCTTTTAGAGTATAATAGCTTCATAAAATAAATATTTACTTGTGGAATTGTTCTGTGCCCATGCAATATGGGGTGAAATTACTACTCACTGCCTAAGCAGCATTGCAGAGAAAAAAACACAATCGATACTAAAAAAGTTTTGTCACAAATGTCTTGAATTTTAAAAATGTCTTGAATTTTTGTTTTACATTGCATTGGATTGCCTGTTGAGAGTTGTGGTGTTTTCACTTCTATAAAAATATTGTAAATCTCATCTGGTGGAACACTGGCTTTTGTAACTATGCTCCATTTTCTTGAAGCAGTGTTCCCAGCTCTAATCAAGTGCTGTATTTATTTATTAATATATAAGCCACATGTCCCAACTGATCTTTTCTCTGCACTAAGTAGAATTGTGGGTGAATATACTGTCAGCAGTTGTAAACCCCAATCAAAATATTGTGTTATGAAGCTTGTACAATGCTCTACTTTCACTTATGTACATTTCTATACATTTGCCTTGATATTTTATGGTCTTTAGAGTTTCTTGACAAATCTTTAAAAAATTGTGTGAACTGGAAATTAATAATTGGAGATTGTCTGGATGAACATTTTTTGTTTGCACCCTGGCTAAATGACATTTTCATAGCAGTAATGGAACTTGATATGAAATCCAGAAATGCACACTTTTGTGGAATAATGGTTCATTTTTCTGCCCATAGGAGTATTTGGATATGACTTTGCCCATTAACTTTGGGAGTGCGATACCATTTTTTTATAAAGTGAGAATTGGGCATTTCAGGATTGAAACCAACCAGAATTCCAATAAATAAACTTGTAAGAAATGTTGGCACAGTGTAAGGAATCATTTTACATTGGCTATATTTGCATAATGCTGCCATGGTTTGAAAACTGGCTTTTAAGACTCTCAAACATATCTAGTTCATAAATAATATAATTTTCAACTTTCTGTTTCCAGGAAATTAACAGGTCATTCGTTTCACATGGGCTACAACATGGCAATCCTGAATGGCATCACCACAGCTTTGGCTGTAATTTGGTGGTTCACCTGAACTCAACTTTGCCAATAACATTGACTTCTCTGTCAATAATGACTACTGCTGACCTCTATCCAGACAAGCAAGCTTTCTTCTGGAAATAATGACACTCCTGAGAGGACAGTGAGAAATGAAGATACCTGACTTTTTAAAAAACAAATGTATAATGTATCTAACTCCAAGACAAACTTTGTGTATATACTATTGGATATCGATCTTTTGGCATTAGCTTTAGCATTAATGCTGCTCTTTCTCATTCTGTTCAGTTGCTTTTTTCTAAGTTACAGTTTGAAACCTTTTATTAATTTGAGAATATAACCCTTTTTTGGGTCAGTAGAGAAATTGTCAAGATTGTTTTGGCAAGAGTTCTTAATCTTATGATTGCAGCTTTGTAACTATAATCTTTCACTATAGACTATGAAATGGAGGTTTGTAACTGTATACTTGGTCCTTTTTATCACGCATTTGAATTGCATCTATGTAATACTTCCTGGGTATCCAAAACAATTACAGCTGCAGGCTGTACTTTTTATTGCTGACCTCAAATCTGTGCAATTGCAGACGTGTGTGGTATTTTAACCTTTTTTCTTTATCCTTTCCAGTACTCTACGCTACTCTTCCAGTCACTGGACACTAACTCGTTAGCTCAGTAACTTAAACTAGGTGGGTCAGATCTCTCATCTTCAACATCCTAAATCTCACATCGTCCAAGTGTGTGCTAACATGACTGGGGAAACTATCTCTCTTTTTTTTTTTAATACACTTGAGGCATCTGTAATAAATGGCATGTTCATCCATAAACATGGATATTGTGCCTCCATTCTTAAAACCACTCCATAATATTCTCCCGATATTTGATTGTTTAGTCTTTTAGTATCTTTTTAAAACTGATATGTTGAAACCTACAGTTTGTTTTAAATATGCAGTCGTCAACCGAAAATTCTTCATATTTCTATATAACTGTCAATACTCTCTGACTATTGTACAAATCAGATGAGATTTTTATACAATTATCCTAGTGACACTTCATCAAACAATAAGTCCATTTCTACATGGGGCTTGGGGTTCACTATTGATTATCTAATTACTCATGCCACAGAAAATTGTGTTTTTTTTCCTACTAATTTATCTCTGGCATTGCTCAAGGGCAAAAAAAAACCTCTTTCAGCTACTTGTCTATCTGTCTCTTTAACTTCTCTCTCTCTCTCTCTCTTTAACTTCTCTCTCTTTCTTTCTTTCTCTCTCTTTCTCTCTTTCTTTTTCTCTTTCTTTTTCTCTTTCTTTTTCTCTTTCTTTTTCTCTTTCTTTTTCTCTTTCTTTTTCTCTTTCTCTTTCTCGCGCTCTTTCTCGCGCTCTTTCTTTCGCTCTCTCGCTCGTTCGCTCTCTCTTTATCTCTCTCTCTCCCTCCCCTTTACTTCCAACTCCCACTCCCATTTTGTCACTCTTGGGATGTATTCAGAGCCACAATGGCGTCCAATATTGGCACATCAGAGCCACTGCAACATAGCCTGTTAGAGAATATCTGAAGGTCAGGTTTGGGAGGGAGCAGCTAGAATGGACTGGGATAAAGTGGAACATTGGTGGGTTGAGGAGCATGTCTGCCTCTCTTCTGATATTTTATTTCCTAATATGTAGTCACCTGGGTACTCTGGACCATTTTTATAATATAGATGCTAGTTTCCATTCAAATTAGCTTTATAAAATATAATGAGTTCTATTTGTCAGCACCTTTTCCATGGGAATCAAGGGAGCGGGAAGATCACTTTTTTAATTAACAAAGGTAGAACCTCAACAATACAGCCTCATTGAGGTCATATTTTTTGAATAGATTCTAAATCTAGTAAGATTAAACTTGATTTTCAGGAAATATTAAGTTGTGATCTCATCAAAAGCAAAATACTGCAGATGCTGGAAACTGGAATAAAAACAAAAATGCTGGAAATCTCAGTAGGTCAGGCAGCATCTGTGGAGAGGAAGCAGAGTTAACGTTTCGGGTTGATGAACTTTCGTCAGAACTGGAGTGTTTGGAAAGAATAGATTCTTAACCAGCACTAAAAGGGGGAGGGGGAAGAAAGAACAAAAGGGAAGGTCTGTGATAGGTTGGAAGACAGGAGAGATTAGAGATGTGAGGTCATCCACCTTGGGGGAAAAAAAACAGTAAAAGGGAATATTAGAATGGGGTGAAATTACAACATGATGAGGTGCAGAGGGACCTGGGGGTCCTTGTGCATGAATCGCAAAAAGTTAGTTTGCAGGTGCAGCAGGAAGGCGAATGGAATGTTGGCCTTCATTGCGAGAGGGATGGAGTACAAAAGCAGGGAGGTCCTGCTGCAACTGTATAGGGTATTGGTAAGGCCTCACCTGGAGTACTGCGTGCAGTTTTGGTCACCTTACTTAAGGAAGGATATACTGGCTTTGGAGGGGGTACAGAGACGATTCACTGGGCTGATTCTGGAGATGAGGGGGTTACCTTATGATAGATTGCGTAGACTGGGTCTTTACTCGTTGGAGTTCAGAAGGATGAGGGGTGATATAGAAACATTTTAAAATCATGAAAGGGATAGACAAGATAGAGACAGAGAGGTTGTTTCCACTGGTAGGGGAGACTAGAACTAGGGGGCACAGCCTCAAAATATTGGGGAGCCAATTTAAAACCGAGTTGAGAAGGAATTTCTTCTCCCAGAGGGTTGTGAATCTGTGGAATTCTCTGCCCAGGAAGCAGTTGAGGCTAGCTCATTGAATGTATTCAAGTCACAGATAGATAGATTTTTAACCAATAAGGGAATTAAGGGTTACGGGGAGAGGGCAGGTAAATGGAGCTGAGTCCACGGCCAGATCAGCCATGATCTTATTGAATGGCGGAGCAGGTTCGAGGGGCTAGATGGCCTACTCCTGTTCCTAATTCTTATGTTTCTTAAATGGGATGATGGCCCAAATTCAAATGGTAATGCCGGAAGTTAGAAAAACATTAGTCAAGATAGGGTGTGAATGGTGGGATAATAACCAACTGCTATTAGAGATGAGGAGGAAAAGAAAGAAAGAAACAGGTTCTGGTGGGGGTGGGAGTGGGTGGTGAAGGGAGCCAAAGATTGGCAGCGGTTACGCTCTGAAATTTTTGAATTCGATGGTGAGTCCAGAAAGCTGTAAAGTGCCTAAACGAAAGATGAGGTGCTGTTCCTCGAGCTTGAGTTGAGCTTCATTGGAACAGTGTAGGAGACAGAGGTCAGAGTGGGAATGGAGTGGAGAATTAAAATGACAAGCGACCGGAAACTCGGTCACACTTGTGGACTGAACGGAGGTGCTCCGCAAAGCGGTCACCCAATCTGTGCTTGGTCTCCCCAATGTAGAGGAGACCACATCTATTGCTACATAGAAAGATGTTTACTTTTTAAATACAAATGTTATTTCATGTTTGATTGCTGGCTTCATGCCAATTTAAACAAAGAATTTCAGTGGCATCATCACTTTATTTTGAGATGTCTCTCGATGTACTAAGCATGAACTCGTGCTAGTCAGTCAAATCACTGATTCTTAAGAACTACTCTAAATGGAAAATCATTTGTGTGTCAGTTCAGTAAGGTCAATGAATTGTAAACAGGTTTACATTTATATTTAATGTGTTTTAGGTGAGGTAAAATTGCTTTTCAAACCATAAGATCCTATTTTATTTTGACTGACCAAGATGGCATCTTTGCAAATGGCTATAAAATAATCTTTCCATTAATCAAATAATGAAGTAACCAATATTTTTGAAATCTGCATACTTTGTCACGCATCACCAGTTGTAGAATAGAGTCAATTTGGGGCTTGAGACTGGTATATCAGATTTTAAACTTGCTTCACTACAGAACTAAATTGGTGTTTTTCATATTAAAATAGTCAGGAGAGAATTGAAAGTAATAATTTCAAACTTCACTCATGATTTGTGATGACTTCAGATTTTTAAGCAAGTTATAACAAATTTGAATATAACAGCATACAACCACTTTAATAGATATTGGTAGAAGTGTGTCAATTTTTTTTTATTAACTTTGAAAAGGGCATTTTTATTACTGTATTACTGTTTGAAGCTAATTTTTAGTGAATGTACAGAATTACTGTAATCTCTCAATGTATGTGTTCAACTACTGTTAAAGAAAGGCAATTTACTGTTGAACTGTTTCCATATAATTCAGATAGCTATTGATATATTGTTTGGGAATGGTGGGGTAGGATAAAAAAGGCTGGCTGTGTGGTCTCAACTTTGATTCCCCCGAAAAGCTGAGTTCCTGTTCTCTGTGCTGATGCTCTCCAACAGCAATACAGTGCTTCCCTATAGGGAACGAAGAATAGAAAGTGTGGCAATCTTGCCATACGCCTCTGGACCTCTGAGCAGCTTCATTTATAGGTAGAAACTGAGCCTATCTGGAGAAAACTGTTGCATGCTTTGCCATTCCATTGTAGTGACATTTGACTATTGTAGTAGAAATTGATTCCAGTTTTATTTGAATATACTTGCGCTGAATTTACAAACCTCAAGCATACAAATGTTACCTTATTATTCCGGAATGTTGAGTTGAGCTATAGTTATTTTAAGAACAATAATAGCAAGGAATGCAACACTTTTCCAGAGAGGCTGTTTCTAGCTATACATGAAGCTGCTCAGAGGTCCAGAGGAATATGGCAAGATTTGCCTTCTGCCAGAACTGCTGTAATCCTTGTGGTGATGGTGCTCCCACAATAGCTCCCTCCTATGTAGGGAATTACAGACTACTGACCGTAATTGAGGGAATGAATATACATGTCCAAGTCAAAATGGTGCGTGACTTGGGAAGGAACTTGGAAGTTAGTGTTCCCATGACATTGATGCTCTCGTCCTTCTTGGTGGGAGATGTTCTCAGGAAGGGAGCTGCTGTCAACGTAACCTATGTGGAGTTGCTGCTGTGTATCCTATAGTTCATGCATATTGCAGCAACAGTGGTGATGGGGATGACAGAGATGCCAATCAAGCAAACTGCTCTGTTCTGGATGGTGTTGAGCTTATTGCGGTGTTGTGGCAACACCCATTTGAGTGAGTGATGAGTATTCCATCACACTCCTCACTTGAGCCTTGTAGTTGGTGGAGGGCTGTGAAGAGTCCGTGCAGTATTCCCTATAAGGTGCACGGCCGCGCACCACCTCTGCAACTACCGGCTTTTTCTCTGAATGGGCCACGCAGCTCCTTAAAGGGGCCGTGCATCCCCCAAAAAAGAAGAGGGAACATTGGTCAACTTGTTGCAGGGTAACCAACTTCTGCCCTGCTCTTGTAGCTGCAGTGTTGACATGGCTGGTCCAATTAAGCTAGAAATTTTTTCCTGTAGTTTATATGTAACATCCTATTCACAGATTCAATAAAATTAATTTTTCAAGAAAAATAATCTGAATTTTTGTTCTGTATTTCTGTTGTAATTTGATGAAAGCAGTACCATATGTATGTATTAGGTGCTCAATAATGAGATTAATTTACAGTCACAATGACAAACAGAGTTTTTCAATGCAACTGGCTATTGACAATGTCAACCAAATGTTTGAGTATTCATACTATTTGAAAACAAATTGGCACTTTTGCAGGTAATGGGAATGTATTGTGCTTGCCAAGTTTAAATGAAATAATTAAATGGCAATTGTATGTTTAGCTCTTCCCTGGAATCAAGCCATTTTGCCAGCGTGTTGTAAATGTAGGTGTATTATATTGGACATTTACTTTAAAAGATTTGTCAGAATGAATTTCCCTTAATTTGGTTGTAGGGCTGCCTGTCTGTAACCTACAAGTCCCTACTCAAGGCAGTCTTCTATAAATACAACTGTTAGCAATGTTTTAGGGTTACACATCCTCATAGCATTCATGTAATACACATTATTCTTTCAGCAATCTTAGATATTTTATTGGAAATGATTCCATGCTCTCTTAATTAGTGAAGCATGAAGAAAACTATTTCAGTTCATACTGGCTTCTATTTTGGGTCAGGGATAGAGGAGGCTCTTTAAAACAAAGGACCTGTAATTAGTTGGAAAATGTTAATTTTCTGACAATCTAATACAGACCACTTACATTTTCAAAGCTCAATTTCAAATAAAATGTCACGTATTTCTATTCAAACTTCTTTCAATTCTGCATATCCATTATATTTTAAAGTTACTAAGTGTGTCATAAAATTCAATTTCAAAATGCATTGAAAAGTCCCATGCCATTCTATCTCAATCGGAAAGCCCATTAGAAAAGTCTCAATATTTACCTAATAAACCTGTATATGGTGCTTTGATTGCCATTTATAATGGTAAAAGCTCTATCAGATAAAGATAATTCAAACCCCAGCACAGTAACTATTCTTGCTCTTATTTTGTGTGTTACTATGCAGCTCTAACAAGAACATAAGAAATAGGAGCAGGGATAGGCTATTTGGCCCCTCGAGCCCTGCTCCATTATTCAATAAGATCATAGAAACATAAAAAATAGGTGCAGGAGTAGGCCATTCGGCCCTTCTAGCCTGCACCGCCATTCAATGAGTTCATGGCTGAACATGCAACTTCAGTATCCCATTCCTGCTTTCTCACCATACCCCTTGATTCCCCCAGTAGTAAGGACTTCATCTAACTCCTTTTTGAATATATTTAGTGAATTGGCCTCAACAACTTTCTGTGGTAGAGAATTCCACAGGTTCACCACTCTCTGGGTGAAGAAATTCCTCCTCATCTCGGTCCTAAATGGCTTCCCCCTTATCCTTAGACTGTGTCCCCTGGTTCTGGTCTTCCCCAACATTGGGAACATTCTTCCTGCATTTAACCTGTCTAACCACGTCATAATTTTAAACGTTTCTATGAGGTCCCCTCTCATTCTTCTGAACTCCAGTAAATACAAGCCCAGTTGATCCAGTCTTTCTTGATAGGTCAGTCCCGCCATCCCGGGAATCAGTCTGGTGAACCTTCGCTGCACTCCCTCAATAGCAAGAATGTCCTTCCTCAGGTTAGGAGACCAAAACTGTACACAATACTCCAGGTGTGGCCTCACCAAGGCCCTGTACAACTGTAGCAACACCTCCCTGCCCCTGTACTCAAATCCCCTCGCTATGAAGGCCAACATGCCATTTGCTTTCTTAACCGCCTGCTGTACCTGCATGCCAACCTTCAATGACTGATGTACCATGACACCCAGGTCTCTCTGCACCTCCCCTTTTCCTAATCTGTCACCATTCAGATAATAGTCTGTCTCTCTGTTTTTACCACCAAAGTGGATAACCTCACATTTATCCACATTATACTTCATCTGCCATGCATTTGCCCACTCACCTAACATATCCAAGTCGCTCTGCAGCCTCATAGCATCTTCCTCGCAGCTCACACTGCCACCCAACTTAGTGTCATCCGCAAATTTGGAGATACTACATTTAATCCCCTCGTCTAAATCATTAATGTACAGTGTAAACAGCTGGGGCCCCAGCACAGAACCTTGCGGTACCCCACTAGTCACTGCCTGCCATTCTGAAAAGTCCCCATTTACTCCTACTCTTTGCTTCCTGTCTGACAACCAGTTCTCAATCCATGTCAGCACACTACCCCCAATCCCATGTGCTTTAACTTTGCACATTAACCTCTTGTGTGGAACCTTGTCGAAAGCCTTCTGAAAGTCCAAATATACCACATCAACTGGTTCTCCCTTGTCTACTCTACTGGAAACATCCTCAAAAAATTCCAGAAGATTTGTCAAGCATGATTTCCCTTTCACAAATCCATGCTGACTTGGACCTATCATATCACCTCTTTCCAAATGCACTGCTATGACATCCTTAATAATTGATTCCATCATTTTACTCACTACCAATGTCAGGCTGACCGGTCTATAATTCCCTGTTTTCTCTCCCTCCTTTTTTAAAAAGTGGGGTTACATTGGCTACCCTCCACTCCATAGGAACTGATCCAGAGCCAATGCAATGTTGGAAAAAGACTGTCAATGCATCCACTATTTCCTGGCCTCAACTCTACTTCCCCGTCTGCTCCCCATAACCCTTGACTCCCTTAGCATTCAAAAATCTGTCTATCTCCACCTTAAATATATTCAAAGACCTAGCCTCCACCGCGCTCTGGGGTAGAGAATTCCAAAGATTCCCCCGTGAGGGGAAACATCCTCTCTGCATCTACCCTGTCAAGCCCCCTCAGGATCTTGTATGGTTTCAATAAGATCACCTCTCATTCTTCTAAACTCCAATGTGGGAAGTCTCAAACTTTCTTCATATGACAACCCCTTCAGCTCAGGATTCAACCTCGTGAACCTTCTCTGAACTGCCTCCTATGCACGTATATCTTCCTTAAATAAGGAGACCAAAACTGTACGCAGTACTCCAGGTGTGGTTTTACCAACGCCCTGTATAGTTGGAGCAGGACTTGTCTGCTTTTCTATTCCATTCCCCTTGCAATAAAGGCCAACATTCCATTTGCCTTCATAATTACTTGCTGTACCTGCATACCAACTTTTGGTGTTTCATGCATCAGGACCCCCAAGTCCCTCTGTACTGCAACATTTTGTAATTGCTCCCCATTTTAAATAATTAGTTTTTTAAATTTTTCCTACCAAAGTGGGTAACCTCACATTTTTCTACATTATAGTCCATCTGCCAAATTTTTGCCCACTCACTGAGCCTATCTATATCCCTTTTGTAGATTGTTTGTGTCCTTCTCACAACTTGCTTTCTCACCTATCTTCCAAGTCATTCATATAAATTGTAAATAGTTGGGGCTCCAGCACTGATCCCTGTGGCACCCCACTAGTTACAGTTTGCCAACCTGAAAATTACCCATTTATCCTGACTCTGCTGTTAGCCAATCCTCTATCCACGCTAATATATTAAATAAGTGCTCTACTCCAGGCTCCAACACGGCAAGCGAACCAAGGTGGGCAGCAGAAACCCTTCAAGGACACCCTCAAAACCTCCCTGGAAAAAATGTACCATCCCTACCGACACCTGGGAATCTCTGGCCCAAGACCGCCAAAGTAGAGGAAAAGCATCCAGGAAGGCGCTGAACACCTCGAGTCTCTTCGCTGAGAGTAAGCTGAAGCCAAGCGTCGACAGCGGAAGGAGCGCGTGGCAACCCCAACCACCATCTGCCCCACCTGTGACAGAGACTCGGTCTTGTATTGGACTCCTCAGTAACGTGAGAACCCATTTTTAGTGTGGAAGCAAGTCATCCTTGACTCCGAACGACTGCCGATGATGATGATGATTATCCCCAACCCTGTGTGCTCTTATCTTGTGCAGTAACCTTTTGTGTGACACCTTATCAAATGCTTTCTGGAAGCCCAAATGCACATCAACTAGTTCCCCTTTATCCACTGCTTGTTATATCCTCAAAGAACTCCAGCAAATTTATCAAACATAATTTCCCCTTCATAAAACCATGCTGACTGCTTGACTGTGTTAGAATTTTCTAAATGTCTTGCAACTACTTCAACATTTCCCCAATGACATATGTTAGGCTAACTGGCCTTTAGTTTCTTGCTTTGTCTCCCTCCTTTCTTAAATAGGGCTGTTACATTTGCAGTTTTCCAGTCTGCTGGGACCGCTCCACAATTCAGGGAATTTTGGTAGATCACAACCAATGCATCCCCCATCTGCAGCCACCTCTCCTAAGATCCTTGGATGCAGGTCCAGGAGACTTGTCCACCTTTAGTCCCATTAGTTTGCAAAGTACTTTATCTAGTGATCGTGATTGTTTTAAATCCCCCCAATAGCTCTTTGATCATCAATTATTGGGATGTTTTTAGTGTTCTCTACTGTGAAGACCGATACAAAATATTTTTCAAAGTCTCTGCCATTTCCCTGTTACCCATTATTAATTCTCCAGTCTCCTCCTCTAAGGGACCAATGTTTACTTTAGCCACTCGCTTCCTTTTTATATACTTGTAGAAGCTGTTTGTTTTTATATTTCTTGCTAGTTTACTCTCATATGCTCTCTTTGTCTTTATCATTTTTTTAGTCATCCTTTGCTGGCTTCTAAAGATTTTGCAATAGATTTATGTTTTAAAAAAAAAAATGTGCCTCAATGGCTTAATAATCCAACATCTTCATATCTCCACGTTCCAAGGTTCCTGGTTTCCTGGTCCATGTGTCCGATCATGTTGGCGGAACTAAAGACCCAAATTGGTCCCTCTGATTAATTAAAATAAAATAGATGGGCTGCTATCACTACTCGTGCTGTTCATTGACAGCTTGCCTAATAGGGGCCCTCAATATCACAAGTTAATGCCATTTAAAGGCAGCCTACAACTCTTAAAGAGGAGGCACATTTCCACTGCAGGCAACTAACAAGTTTATGGGCAATGGCAGGTACAGGAGAATCTGCAAGGGCTCCTTGTTTTTATGATGCTGTGTTAAAGGTATTGGTGAAGGAAGTTGCAAGAGGAGGGACAACTTCTATCCACCACAAAGATAACATAAGAAATAGGAGCAGGAGTAAGCCATTTGGCCCCTTCTAGATTCCCCTATGAGTGGAAACATCCTCTCTGCATCTACCTTGTCGAACCCCCTCAGTATCTTATATGTTTCAATAAGGTCACCTCTCATTCGGCAACTGCCCAGCACAAGTGGGAAGAGATGGCAGAGAGAGAGTCGGTGAAAGGTATCGCTCCCAGGATATGGCTGTAGTGCAGGAAAAAGTTCACTGACCTCACAAGATTTTCTAAAGTAAGCCTCCTATCTCTTATTACTCAAGTTAGCCTTAACTAGCTGTTGCCATAGCACTCGCAACCCTCTCACTTGATTACCAACACTTTCCTCCAATTATTGCAGCACACTTAACTCCACCTCTTTCAGATGATCCTGCAGCACTACTACTGCTACTCTCCTCAATATTACTTAATTCACCTCCTCACATCTCTGCCACCTTTAACACGAGCACCGCTATTCTACACTGGCATGCACATCCTGAAAACTTCTTACTACAACAATGACACACTCCCTTAATTCTTGCAGGGCACGCTCGCACACAACCGGAAGTAGGTCACGATTCCTCCATGTACTGCCCCACTTGAACAGATTATAGACATTGTGGGCATGTCAGGAACATGGCATCTGGTGAGGCTGCATGAAAAGTCCTGCAGTGTTTTATACCATCTTCCCTTTGCTCCCTTCTCACTTAAGTCTCACCCTTACATAATTTACATGACATTACTGCTGCTTGCAGCAGCCATACGTCTATCTCTGCTTATCCATGCTACTTATCCCTTGGCCATAATCTTCCATTTCCCATCCAGAAGCTCCACACAGCTCTTGGGGAGTAGAAGAAATGCAGTAGCCACTGGGGATCCACCTCAGAGCGCTAGAATATATAACCGAGCATACAAGACAGGCAGGCACTAGGTGTTTGCACAAGAGTGCTTTGTAGATGGGCTGTTCGAAATCATGGGTTCAAAATGTATAAAACCCTGAAATGAGCTTACGGCCACATATCCGCGGCATAACTAAAACCGCCTTTTTCCACCTCCATAACATTGCCAGCCTCCCCTCCCTTCCCCCACCCCACCTCAGCTCTTTTGCTGCTGAAACCCTCATTCATGCCTTTGTTACCTCTAGACTACTCCAACTCACTCCTGGCCGGCCTTCCACATTCCACACTATGTAAACTTGAAGTCATCTGAAGCTCAGTAGCCCTTATACTAACCCACACCAAATCGAGATCTCCCATCATCCCTGTGCTTTCTGATCTACATTGGCTCCCAGTTAAACAACGCCTCGATTTCAAAATTCTTATCTTGTTTTCAAATCACTCCATGGACTTGCCCCTCCCTATCTCTGTAATCTTTTTCAGCCTCACAATCCCACAAGATGTCTGCGCTCCTCTAATTCTGGCCTCTTGAACATCCTTCATTATAACTGCTCAACTATCGGTGAACAAGCCTTTAGCTGCCTGGGCCCTAAGCTCTGGAACTCCGTCCCTAAACCTCTATGCCTCTCTACTTCTTTCCTCCTTTAAGACGCTCATTAAAACCTACCTCTTTAAACAAGCTTTTGATCATCTGCCTTAATTTCTTCTGTAGCTCAGTGTCAAATTTATCTGTTTGCCTGTAACACTATTTTGAAGCATCTTGGGATGTCTTACTACGTTAAAGGTGCCATATAAATAAAAGTTATTATTAATAAAACTAACACAAAGGATACTGTATTTAAATTGTTTTGAACTGGAGCTGAAGTGTCTCCTCAGACTGGCATTAGATGCTTAGAAATGCTATTGGTTTAGGACCCTGCTGAGATGTTATAGCATTCTACGTTATGTCGCCCATTATTTGTTGTTTTCAAGTTAAAACTTCAACTTTGTTTATGTATCTTTAAGACAATTTGTTATAGAAAGACTTAGAATGGATGGAAGTTGAGAGAGTTAACATAAACATTTGCTACATCATAAAGGAGATAACCAATGTGTTATATTCCATCTTAAACTCTGATTAAACACAATAAATCCACCCGATCCTGATTATTAAAGTGATCAGAGATGGCCTTAAACTTGGCTATTCCTAATAAATTTGCTTCTGTGCAGGACTGTAAAAAAAAAAGGTTATTGTGGAGAAACGAGATGGATTTGGTCTATAACGTCACCACAAGGCGCCAGATGGGACGACTGGGTAGGAAACCTTCAAAGGGCGTGTATTTCGTCACGGAAACCAAAAACAGAATGGTGGATACTCATTGGACAGATAAAGGCATGAGAGCCTTTCGGAGAAATAGGTTATTGGAGTTGTCCAAGAGGATGGATGTAATTACTCCAAGTGCTTGGATGCGATAGTAGCCCAAGTGAATGCGAAAAAGACTAAACTTAAAGAAGCTGGATAGAAACTGGCTTACACAACCCACTTCTGTGCGAAACGTGAAGACTTGAGTAACAAACAGGAGAAGCAAAGAGCAGGAGAGAGGATGGGAGATAGAGAAAATGATTCAAGGTGCATGCTAATCCATCTGAGAACTCGGCAAAGGAAGGGGGAGTGGGAAACAAGGAATTAGATAATAAGTTGCTGAGACGATTTTTTTTAAAGAAAAAATGAAACCGACACAGAAGCTTCAGCTTTTGTGCTGAGTAAAATAAAATATAAGATTTGTTGAATGAAAGGAACCTTAAACGTGGTGCTGGAATTTCAGTTTGTGCAAAAGTCTGTCTTTAAAAAAAAAGGTGTCTGTTACGTTTGTTTTAGCTCCATCCACTTTTCTGTGCTGAGAGAGCTGAAGCTGTTTGACACTTTGTGTGCTGTTAAGTTTGTTAATTAAAATTGTAACAAAGCACTGCCCTCTTACTTTGGTTACTGAAAGTTTTCTTGAAATTATTAAATTGTGAAAAACCCATTTTGCATTGTGATCACAGTGAAATGCTGGTTATTTAAAATTATGTAAAGTTCTGTAAAAGAGCTTCTCACATTGAAAAAAAAAAGATTGGTGGTATTTGAATTGGAATTTTGAGACTTTTGAGGTGATTGTGCTTGTTAAATATTTTGGTTGTACTGGAAAATCTTGGGTTTGGAAACTTTTTAAAAGAAACAATGCTAAAAAGTTTAGAAACAATCTAAAATGCTGCTTTTTCTGATGAGAGACAAAAAGTGCTCAAGGTGGGGAGTCGAGATAAGATATAGAAATTACCTTGTAAATGAGTTGTGAGCACTTGTGTCTCTAACGTTAAGACACCATGTAACCTAACAAGCTTGACTTGTTTCTGAAATTGGAATTAATAAGATGAATTGATAAAGATAAATTAATATGTGTTGCTGTTTCAAGCACTCGAGAAAGGAATATTTATCTGAAGTTTAAAGGGATAATTTTTCATTAAAATAAACTGGTTGAGAACAGTTTAGGTGGTCCTACTAATTGCTGTGTATCAAGAGAAAAAGTTTGTGTGGAAATAAAATTGAAAAAACCTGTCAGTGCGACAATACTGTAGTTTAGATTTGTGATAAGTTTGAAATGATAAAATGGACTTGGGCACAATATAATTGGTTATAAAGATTTTTTAAAAGATGTTAATCTTTATTATTGTATTGGATAGTAAGGTTTCTCCAGAACTCATGAGATATGAATAGTAATTATGGGATGCCCCACTTAAGATGCAAGATTGCACCACCAAATGGGAATTTTTCTAACATTTTAGGGAAAGTCAGGAAGATGTAGTTAAGAATAGTGAATCGATAGCTTTCTCTTGGAGACATTTGTGTCCTTGCCTATGAACTTTTTAAGAAAATTGTGGTGATAACATGATCACTACCCGAGACATGCAGTGGAAGATGAGCAAAGATCTCCAGACAATAAGATCACCTGAAAACCCGAGGTGGCTTGTATCGGATGGCAAGATACACGTGATTTGTTGCGTATGAAGCAACTAACTTGCGGAAATGCATGGTGAATTTGCACTGAAGAATGGGTCTCAGACATACTGAGTTAATTGACAACAACAAGACATGAAATGTTTAACGTGGCTCAGGGAAGTGAGAATTTTTAAAGCATTGATACGGACTCCATCGAGAAACTATCTAATTAATGAAACAATCAGAAGAGAGTTAAATGTTAATCCCTCTGGCCGGTGTGTTTAAGAAAAAAAAATGATTAAAATGTAAGTGAAAAACGATATTGAATTTAGATTGGGACAATTGAAGGTTAGGGAAACATAGAAACATAGAAAATAGGAGCAGTAGTAGGTCATTCGACCCTTCGTGTCTGCACTGCCATTCAATATGATCATGGCTGATCCTTTATCTCAACATCATATTCCCGGTTTTTCCCCATACCTCTTGATGTCTTTTGTGTCTAGAAATCTATCTATCTCCCTCTTAAATATATTCAGTGACTTGGCCTCCACAGCCTTCTGTGGTAGAGAATTCCACAAGTTCACCACCCTCTGAGTGAAAACATTTCTCCTCATCTCAGTCCTAAATTTCTTACCCCGTATCCTGAGACTATGACCTCTTGTTCTAGACTTCCCAGCCAGGGGAAACATCCTCCCCGCATCCAGTCTATCCAACCCCATCAGAATTTTATATGTTGCAATGATATCCCCTCTCATTCTTCTAAACTCTAGTGAATACAGGTCTAGTCAAGCCAATCTCTCCTCATATGACAATCCTGCCTTCCCAGGAATCAATCTGGTGAACCTTCGCTGCACTCCCTCTATAGCAAGTGTATCCTTTCTTCGGTAAGGAGACCAAAACTGCACACAATACTCCAGGTGCGGTCTCACCAAGGCCCTTTTTAACTAAAGTAAGACATCCTTGCTGCTGTATTTAAATCCTCTTGCAATGAAGGCCAACATACCATTTGCCTTTCTAACCGCTCGCTGCACTTGCATGCTTGCTTTCAATGACTGTACAAGGACACCCAGGTCTCTCTGTGCATCGATACTTCCCAAGCCATCGCCATTTAAATAATATTTTGTCCTTATGTTTTTCCTACCAAAGTGGATATCTTCACATTTATCCACATTACACTGCATCTGCCATGTGTTTGCCCACTCACTCAACCTATCTAATTTGCCTTGCAGCGTCTTTGCATCCTCCTCACAACTGACAATCCCACCTAGTTTTGTGTCGTCAGCAAACTTGGAAATATTACCTCATCCCTCATCCAACTCATTTATATATATATATTGTGAATATATATATAAATGGGCCCAAGCTGCAGCCCAAGCACTGATCCCTGTGGTACCCCACTAGTCACTGCCCACCAACCCGAAAAAGACCCTTTTATTCCTATTCTCTGTTTCCTGTCAGTTAACCAATTTTCAATCCATGCCAGTACATTACCCCAATCCTATGTGCATTAACTTTGCACACTAACCTCTTATGTGGGACTTTATCAAAGGCCTTCTGAAAATCCAAATACACTACATCCACTGGTTCTCCCTTATCTATTCTATCAGTTACATCCTCAAAAAACTCCAGAAGGTTTGTCAAACATGATTTTCCTTTCATAAATCCATGTTGACTTTGTCTAATCCCGTTGATATTATCTAAGTGTGCCGTTATCACATCCTTTACAATAGACTCTAGCATTTTTCCTACTACTGATGTTGGGCTAACCGGTCTGTAGTTCCCTGTTTTCTGTCTCCCTTCTTTTTTAAATAGCAGAGTTACATTTGACACCCTCCAATCTGATGGAACGGTTCCATAATCTATAGAATTTTGGAAGATGACAACCAATGCATCTACTATTTCCATGGCTACCTCTTTTAGTACTCTGGGATGCAGATCATCGGCCCTGGGGATTTATCGGCCTTCAGTCCCATTAGTTTCCCCAGCACTATTTTTTTTACTGATAATTATTTCCTTTAATTCCTCTTGCTCACTCGACCCTTCGTTCCCTAGCATTTCTGGGACGTTATTTGTGTTCTCTTCTGTGAAGACAGAACAGAAGTACTTATTCAATTGTTCTGCCATTTCCTTGTTCCCCATTCTAAATTCTCCCGTCTCTGTTTGTAAAGGACCTACATTTGTCTTCACTAATCCTTTTCTTTTTACGTACTTGTAGAAATTTTTGCAGTCAGTTTTTATGTTCCTTGCAAGTTTACTCTCATACTTTATCTTTCCCCTCTCTTGGTCCTTGTTTGCTGAATTCTAAACTGCTCCCAATCCTCAGGCTTGCTATTTTTTCTGGCACTTTGTATAACTCCTCTTTGAATCTAATACTATCTTTAATTTATTTTGTTAGCCATGGTTGGGCCACTATTCCTTTTGTGTTTTTACGCCAGAAAGGAATGTATAACTGTTGCAATTCATGCAATTGTTGCTTAAATGTTAGCCATTGCCTATCCACCGTCATGCCTTTTAATGAATCTTCCCAATCTATCATAGCCAATTCATTCCTCATACCTTTGTAGTTTCCTTTGTTTAGATTTAGGACCCTATTTTCTGATTGGACTTTCCATCTTAATAAAGAATTCAATCATGTTATGGTCACTCTTCTCCAAAGGACACCCACAACAAGACTGTTAATTAACCCCTTCTCATTACACAGTACCCAATCTGGGATAGCCTGTTCCCTCGTAGGCTCCTCAACATACTGGTCTAAAAAACCATCTCGTACACACTCCAGGAATTCATCTGCCACAGTATTATTACTAATTTAGTTTGGCCAGTCTATATGTAGATTAAAGTCACCTACGATTACTATAGTACCCTGATTACATGCATCTCTAATTTCCTGTTTGATACTGTCCCCTACATTAGCACTACTGTTTCGAGGTGTAAGGGATAACTTGTAAAAATTGCAAATAGGTGGTCAGAATTATGCTGAAGGTAGTGAACTTATCAGTATTAGGAGGGTCTGTATAATTGTCTATGTATGTAACACTTGCTTATGTAGGTATAGCACAAATGTATGAAGCATTAAACTGAATCCGTAACCTCTGTAATGCTTAAGCAGCAAAATCGGCAGTTGTTGATCAGAAGTCTCTGAGGAAGAGACAAGGAAGCCAGTTTCGGCGTCAATTATACAGTGGCAAAGTACAAGTCATAGAACACCATAGAAGATGGGCAATTGCATATACCACTTAGACAGTTTGATAAGAGTCAACAAATCAATGTAACTTCGCTGATAGAATTAGACCTATCGAGGATTTTGTAGGAGGGTGCTCCTCTCCAAAACCTGTACAAATTGTACTTGAAACCTCTTGTATTTCGGAGATTTTAGGCTGAACCTTCCCGTGCATTGCTCATAATAAAACCGGTAAACCTGAGGTTTCGTTTGTTTACTTCTGTGGTCGTTATACAGTGGGAGCTGGGCGAGGTGTCGATTATATCGGTTAGTCCACCTTGAGGGAGAGAAGCCTCCTTCTACCCCAACAAACGGGCAGGTGTCGATTAACTATATCAGTTAGTCCACCTTGAAGGATAGAAGCCTCCTTTGTACCCCTACAGAGGCTTATAGAAAACTTCCACCAATGTTTTCTGCCCCTTGGTACTCCTTAGCTCCACCCAGACTGATTCTACATCTTGATTTTCTGAACCAATATCCTTTCTCACTGTCGCTCTGATTTCATCCTTTACTAACAGCGCCACACCACCCCCTCTTCCTTTTTGCCTGTCCTTCCTAAATATCGAATATCCTTGGATATTCAGTTCCCAACCCGGGTCACCCTGCAACCATGCCTCCGTAATTGAAACTATATTGTATCCGTTTATATCTATTTGTGCTGTTAATTCGTCTACCTTATTACAGATGCTTCATGCATTCAGATACAATGCTTCTAACTTTGTATTTTTAACATTATTAGATATCTTAACATTATTTTGTACTATAGCCCTATTTGTCTTATCGCTATTTTTTCTTACCTGGACCCTATTTGTTAGTGAACTCTTAATTTGTATGCTCTGTCCCTTCCTGACATAATCTGATTTTCCTTGCCACAATCATTTTCCTGTGTTATTTCCTTTTCATTTCTCTTTAGCATTCTAGATTTCTCTCCACTGTGACCGTCCTCCACCACCCCCCACCCCCCTGCCACCCACCACCCCTTAATTAGTTTAAAGCCCTGTCTACCTCCCTAGTTATTCAGTTCACTAGAACTCTGGTCCCAGCATAGTTCAGGTGTAGTCCATCCCACGAACAGCTCTCTCTTTCCTGAGTATTGGTGCCAGTGCCCCACGAATCGAAACCCACTTTTCCCACACCAACCTATGAGCCAGCGGAAAGAACGTGCGGCAAATCTGTCCCACCCTACCTTACCCTCAACGACTATCTGTCCTACCTGTGACAGGGACTGTGGCTCTCATAGTGGACTGTTCAGCCACCTAAGGACTCACTTTAAGAGTGGAAGCAAGTCTTCCTCGATTCCGAGGGACTGCCTATGCCGAATGGCCTACTCCTGCACCTATTTTCTATGTTTCCTATTTTTTATGATGATGATCCATTGACCCTATGCCAATTTGCTCGTGGCTCAGGTAATAATGCAGAGATTATTACCTTTGTGGTTCTGCTTTTCAATTTAGTCCCTAGCTGTTCAAACTCCCTCAGCAGAACCTCTTTTGTAGGATAAATAAATTTAGTAAGACTTATCTACAATGGATGGATACGAGTAAAAAAAGAGATCTGGAGAATTTTTTGAGTCCATGACTTGTTAATTAGATGTTAAACTTCAGCTTTCTTTATAATTTCTGTTTTCTTTGCATCATTTTTGCTGGAAATGTTTGTACTTAGTCGACGTGCTAGTGATTGTAAGACTGAATTATAACTTTAATTGTATTTAGTGGGTAACATCATCATCATAGGCGGTCCCTCGAAGGAGGATGTCTTGCTTCCACATAGGTTTACAGATGTTTCATTGAAGGACCCGATATTCCAGTCCTGAACTCCAATTGAACGGGTGGAAGATGCCTGTGCGTGAATTTTTTTAACGTGTGGTAACCGTTGCACATCAGCCACCACACGGGCTTTATTCAGTGGCAAGGGTTAACCAGGACTACTGGAGATCTGCTCTGCTACATGGACCTAGTGCGCACAAATATTGCAATGTGGGCTGGCCTATGCTGCCCCTGGCTCCTCAGCTCTTTCGAGCCCCGTACCCTCATTTTTCGCACCTCCGCCACAATCATTCACACCGCTCCTCCACCACAAACATTCACTGCACCTCCGTCACAGTCTCTTGCCGCTCCTCCGTCACAAACATTCGCCTTGCCTTCACAATGATCTCTCACCATTCCTCTGCCACGATCTCTCGCCACTCCTCCACCACAAACATTCGCTGCAGCTCCGTCATGATCTCTCACCGCTGTACCTGGGCCCCGCCGATGTTCCTGCCCATGCTCCAAATGGCGACCTGGGTTTTGATGACGTCACACAGTCGCCCACTTTGAAGCCGTTGGCACTTGTAGCAGCTCGTGCTGGAAGCTGCAGTTATAGGATCTTTTATCCTCCCGACTTGCAGTGGTGTTCTCTCGCCGGTTGGGGGGGCGGCCACGATGTTCCAGGGGCCCATGCCCCACCTCTTTTATCCTCCAGAGTGTGGGAAAAGCCAGTGAGAATCCAGCATGAGGATTTTGGTGATGCCTCCTGTACCATGTCTTACAGGTCTAACAGAACCCATCACAAAACCAATGCTCAAGTGAAACAGTAAATGAGATACTTAAGTATAAGCTACACAATTATGTGGCACAGTTAGTACAACATTCACACTGGTGGGATATTGGGGTTAATATATCAGTACACCCTTAGGTTTGAATTATTTCACATGCTCTGATAATTGTGAGCCTGTTGAATTCTCTACCAAAGAAAGTTGTTGAGGTCAGTTTGTTAGATATATTCAAAAGGGAGTTAGATGTGGCCCTTACGGCTAAAGGGATCAAAGGGTATGGAGAGAAAGTAGGAATGGGGTACTGAAGTTGCATGATCAGCCATGATCATATTGAATGGTGGTGCAGGTTCGAAGGGCCAAATGGCCTACTCCTGCACCTATTTTCTATGTTTCTATGTTTTCCAACTTGTAATGATAGTGTATTTGATATGTGTACCCCGTGTAGCAAGACTTTGATGCATAAGCCAATATCTATGACTAACTAGCACTAATTTAATTAACTGAACACATTGAAAGAGAAGATCCGAAGCAACCTGGAGGGGACCCAAGGTGGGGTAAGATCAGGAAAGATACAGAAACAGAGGATACCCCAGGCGGGGCAGAATTGGAACACTGGAACATGAATTGAATTTGAGTAAGGGGTCAGAAGTTGCTCCTCCCCCTCGAAGGAATGGACTGTAAGAAGGGGAGAAATCTTCATTTCTGAGTCTCCCTTATCAAAATTTAGAGATGGCATGATGGATGCGAAACCAAAAATGAGAGATTAAAAGAGTTTTCTCTCTCTCAAGGAGGGGAATATGTTAAAAATCAAGGGTTCAACATTTATAAAACTAACATGAAGGATGCTGTATTTAAATCGTTGTTTTGAACTGGAACTGAAGTGTGTCCTGAGACTGGCATTAGATGCTTAGAAATGCTAATGTTTTTGTACCCTGCTGAGATGTTATAGCATTCCGCACTATGACAACCATTATCTGTTGTTTTCAAGTTAAAACTTCAGGTTTGTTTATATATCTTTGCTATAGAAAGACTTGGAAAGGATGGAAGTTGAGAAAGTTAATGTAAACATTTTCTACATCATAAAGGAGATAACGACTCTGGGATGAGCAGTTTTCTGGTTTGGCCTCATCAGATCAAAGGAAAGAATAGGGACAAGAGAAATTAAATGAATTTCAAAGAACAAACTCTGGGATGTATAAACAGAAAGATATGTGGCCAAGAAAATCAGGAGACACCTTTAGGGTAGGCATTGTTTCGAGAATCAAGACAAAGAACTCGAAGCCTTATTGGATATTACGTTTTTAGGGGAACCTTTATCGGTTAAAAGGTCTTAACAATATCCCATGTCAGGCCCACCCCTAAAACGAGAATAAAAATAGCCTGCTCAAGGTTGTTCTCACAAACAATGTGAGGGAAGAGTGAAACAGAAGTTGAGCTGGTCGAACATTCTTTGAGTGATCCCATGCTTTACGGAAGGAAGCTTTAGGCAAATAGATAGAGACTGCAAGTCAGAGAACTGCTCACGTGCGCCAGCTGTTTGTCCGCTCGAGTTCGGAATCAGCTTCTTGTCACGGTCGTATGTTTTTGCTGTGTAACCAATGTGTTATATTCCACTTTTAACTCCACCAGATTGGTTTACAGTCGATCCTGATTATTAAAGTGACCAGAGATAGCCTTAAACTTGGTTACTTCTAACGGGCAGCAGTAACCGTTTGTCAAGTTGAGTCTTTTGGTGTAGTGAAGTAAAATGTTTTGTTTTGGTACAACTGTTGATCTTCATCGTCTTGGTGATGTAACAGGAACAAACATGAAGTTGCACATTTTGAAGGCATTGCTCTGGCGAGTGTTAGGCCTTGGCCAGATGGGAGGAGGGAGTGTTGGTGCTCTAGGGAGGGGAAGGATGGTTTACGAGAATCTCTCCTCAACAATTTGCTGCCTTACAGCTCTGGCAGCTTTAGCAGTACTACTGGGTCATGCTCTTCCTCTGCATCCTCCAGTTCCTTGTCTCTTTCTTCATCTTCCCATCTTCCAGTTACACTTGCTCCTCAGGAAGCTCCAAGGCCACTCCGTCTTGCATTGAAAAATTATGAATCTTGACAGTCACTCTGGCCTGCACTAAAGGACTGCTCCAGAGCCGTCCAGACAGCAGAACCATTGCTGCAGGACACCAATTGTTTGTTCAATCAGAATTCTTGTTGCATGGCTCTGATTATATCGGTGCTTTGTGTCCATGCCCAGGGAGCTAATGAGTTGCTTGCAAATTGTGCACAGTCAAATTGACTGATGTTGCTGATGTCTCCAAAAGCAGTTTGAAAGAAGGCATTGGCAAAAAAGTTTAGAGTCATGGTAATCATCACTGCCACAGGCAATGCAGTGCATGCCCTAGTGTTGGCCTCCAATTCTCGCAGCACAGGTAAGTGACTGTCTCCCTCTTGAAACAGAGATGCGTCACACACCTAATATTCAGGTATGATGTTCTGTTTCTGAATATCCACATGTTGTAATGCCTCCTGGCACCTTTGTCTCCTTCACCCTCTTCTTACAGCCTGTGCAGGCCTTTGCTGCCTATCTTGCTGCTGTGCCTCCTCTTGATTTGGAAGTCTCTAGGGTAATCGCAGCAACTTCAGAACAAGCAACTTCTGGGAAACATTTCTTGTTCTCCACGAACATACTCTGCAGTAGTATCTAACAAGCATTTGCCAAAACAGCCAACATCATAGCCTAAAAGCACCCTTGAAGTCTAAAACAACTAACCAGAGACTTGCCTTAATGGAGATGAGGATCCTTTAAATATCACTTGAGAAAGCTGCTTGCTGGCTGTTCCCGCCATAATTTGCTGGGCGGGTTAAGGAAGTGACATTTTAGGTGTGCACAGACACCAATTTCTTGATTCAAGCCCTTACTAACATATTTAAATGACATCTGCATTTATTTCAACCAGCAGCCAGGGGTACCTATTAAGCGCCCCACCCAATATTGTTAGTAGCTAAAGATATCTAAAAATGTATATGGTTACGTGACTAAAACTGTGATGTGAAGAATGCTGTGTTTAAATGGTTATGTTTGAATTGGAGATGACAAGTCTCCTCAGACTAGATAGATGCTCAGAAGTGTTGATGTTATGGATTCCTGCGGAGGGTATAGTATTATTTATTATATATAATCTCCCTGCTGCTGAGCGATTAACTGTTGTTTTTAAGTTAAGACGTGAACCTTGTTTATGTATTTTATGTATAATACTAAGGTAGGAATTGAAGTTAGCTGAACAGAACTGCTTGCGAAGATAATAGAAGGAAGTTGGAGAAGTTGGCGTAAACACAAAGCAGTTTGCTAGCTCATAAAGGAGGTAACGACCGATTGAAGTGAGAAAGCTCATAGTTGAAAGGATAGATGATTAGGCCTTGTGCTGATTATATCCGAGAGGATAAGGACGAGAGAGATAAGACAAATTCCAAAGGAAGGACTTTCAGTAAGTATAAAGAGAAATGACGTGAACAAGATTATGAGACATTTTTAGGGCGGGCTTTGTTTCAAGAATCAAACCAAAGAACTCGAAGCCCCCTTGTATTTTGGGGGGAACCTCTATAGGTTAAAGGTCTTGTCAATATCCCGTTTCAGGCCCACTTCTAAAAATAGAATAAAAGTGACCTCCTGAAAGCTTGACGTCACAGTCAGAGGAAGAGAGAGAGAAGGAGGCTCTAGACGAACAGAAGAGTAGCCGCTCGCGTGTGTCAACCGTCTGTCCGATCGGATCGGTATCAGCTACCTGTCACGGTTGTATGTTTTTGCTGTATAACTAATGTGTTAAACTCTGATTACACACAATATACCCACCATATTGGTTTGCACTCGAACCTGATTATTTAAAGTGACCAAAGATAGCCGTAGAGATGTTATTTCTAACAATATGGTGTCGGCGTGGAACGTCGTACCGCAGAATTCAAGTCCGTGGCTCCTATTTTGGACCCAGAAAACACATACCAATTTCTATCACACAGTCTTTCTGCAGCATTCCCGATTCCAAATTGGTCTGAATTTCAATGAATTTTGACTAGCCTATAAATCTTTGGAATATTTTGTGCAGTTTTTGGCCACCCTAAATTCTGGAAGACATGATTGATATATTTGCGAGAGTTCACAAAAGAGTAACACAAGTGAGTCTAGGATTTATTTTGTAAACAACATAACATTTGGATTTCTTTATGATTTCTATTTCTATAGAGATCCGGATTAGTCCAATTTCAGATTAACAATGTCAGTTCTTGTCCTTATTAAATTGTGATCTCAGTCATCCTTTGAACAACCTTTTCTATTTTTTTGTACAACATTTTGATTATCTGGAGAAAGAAAGCTTGACTTTATCCCATCATGGGAAGTCTGGACTCCCTCCTATTGTCTCCCGTCTATTCCCCTTTTACTACCAGAACATATTGTCCTAATCTTGCTACATAACCAGACCTATTTAACTTGAGTTTCCCGGTGTCCATTTGTATGCATGATTTGGCTGCCACTCCGGACTCAAGCCCATCACTTCTACTTTCACTTCTTTCTCCCCCTTTTCTCTTTTTTTTTTACCCCATCTAGACCCCTCCCTCCTGTTATCATGCCTTCTTTCATTTATCCCCTCTCAGGCACTCTGCCCTCCCAAATCCCTACCCCAAATCTACAGCACTCCTCAACCTTCCTACTCTCCTGCCATTGTCCCAGGCTTGACTCCCTCTTGAATCAGTCTACATCTTACCTCTGTGCCTCTTTTGACATCCTCCAAAGGGCCCATCGAGACACTCGTCGCTGCCTCCTTACTGCCCCATCCTACTTTCTCACCGACCCCCCTGCCCACCATGCCCGCAGGGGGTTAATCTTTCCTACCTCCTTTCCTTGCCACTTATCCCTCCCAACATTGATCCTGTGGACTCTGCCACTGGATCAGCTATCACCACCCCACTCCGCATCTCCCTCCAGAATGTCTGTTCACATGTGAACAAGGCCCTTGCCATCCTTGAGCTTATTGTGGAAGTTGTATCAATATAATGGAAACCTGACTGAGGAATGATTACATTTTCTCCCTAAATAAAGCCTCCCTGCCTGGCTATACATTTCACCATTTGCCTTGCCCAAACCGCCATGGTGGCAGTATGGCTCTTAGCACCAAATCACACCTTGGTCTGTTCATCCACTCCAATGGCACCTTCTCCTCCTTTGAGTACTTTACCTTATTCCACCCCTCTCATCTCTCATTTAAAACCCTCATTCTCTACTGCCCACCCAAGTAACATGCCAAATTTCTCACCAAGGTACTTTCACTGTGTTCCTCCCTCAGCCTCTGCATCGAGCGACTCCTCATCCTGAGTGATTTCAACTTCCATCTCAACTCATCATGCTCTCTCTCCTCTGAGTTCACTGCCCTCCTATCCTCCCTTAATCTCTCCCTCCATGTAAACTCCACTGCCCGTATTCACTGGCAACCCCTTGACCTTGCCATCACACGTGGCCTCACTACTCCCATCGTGTCAATCACAGCTAAGGCCATCTCTGATAACTTCCTTGTATCACTCTCCACCGACATCCTACCTCCTCCTCCCAAACATACTACCTTCCGTGTCCGCCCTGGAAAAAACTCTTCGCCCAAGTCACTTACAACTGCACTTTCAAATTTCCAAATGTCCAGCCTTTAGCCTTCCATTCGCCACCAGCATTTCTACAGCTACCAATCTGCTCAATCACACCATTACCTCCACCTTTGATGCCCTATTCCCCTTTAAAACCATTACTCTATCTCTCACCATAGGCAGTTCCCAGTGCGGTCCTCATCTCTGTTCCCTTAAGTCCAAGTTATGCAGACTTGAAAGTTTATGCCGGTGAACTGGTTTAGCCATTCATTGCCAGATATGGCTGGACCATATAAAGCACTATCGGATCCTGCTCTCTGCCAAAACTGTTCACTATTCTAGGATCATCATGGAATGCAAAGATAACCCCTGGCTTCTCTTCTGCAGTACAACGCATCTTCTTAAGCCCCTCTCCCCTGCCTTTTCCACCTTCACCTCCAACAACAAGTGAGAGGAGCTCATGGATTTCGTTGTCACTAAGATTGAAACCATCCGTTCAACTGCCTCAGGAGCTTGCCTTCCTTCCCCTAGCCCGCCAGACTAAACTTCCTCTAAGGTTCCCTCCTCCCCTAGCCCTGAACTTGCCTCTTTTTCCAGTTTCTCTCCTATCTCCCCTCATGCCCTCTTAGCTCATCTTGTCCTTGAGACCCACCTCCTGCTCCCTCGACCCTATTCCTGCCAAACTGCTGACCACCCAACTTCCCTTCCTGACCCCTATTAGCTAATATTGTTAACGGTTCCCTCTCATCAGGTACTGTCCCCCTCCCTTTCAAAACTGCAATCAACAGTCCTCTCCTCAAAAAATCCACCCGTGACTCCTCTGTCCTTCCAAACTACCGTCCCCTTGACCCCTCTGTCCTTACAAACTACCGTCCCCTTGACCCCTCTTTCCTTACAAGCTACCGCCCCTTGACCCCTCTGTCCTTACAAACTACCGTCCCCTTGATTCCTCTGTCCTTACAAACTACCGTCCCCTTGACCCCTCTGTCCTTACAAACTACCGTCCCCTTGACCCCTCTTTCCTTACAAGCTACCGCCCCTTGACCCCTCTGTCCTTACAAACTACCGTCCCCTTGATTCCTCTGTCCTTACAAACTACCGTCCCCTTGACCCCTCTGTCCTTACAAACTACCATCCCCTTGACCCCTCTTTCCTTACAAGCTACCGCCCCTTGACTCTACTGTCCTTGCAAACTACGGTCCCCTTGACCCCTCTGTCCTTGTAAACTAACGGCCCCTTGACCCCTCTGTCTTTACAAACTACTGCCCCATCTCCAACCTCGCTTCTCCAAAGTCCTTGAACGTGTTGTCGCCGCCCAAATCCGTGCCCATTTTTCTCGGAACTCCATGTTTAAATCCGTCCAATCGAGTTTCTGCCCCTGCCACAGAAGTGAAATGGCTCTTATCAAAGTCACAAATTACATCCTATGTGACTGTGACTGTGGTAAACTCCTCGTCCTTCTCGACCTGCCTGCAGCCTGTGACATGGCTGATCACACCTCTTGCCTGGTTCCATTCTTATCTATCCAGTTGTAGCTAGAGAATTACCTCACCTGCAGTGGCTTCTCTTCCCACTCCCACACCGTTACCTCTGGAGTCCCCCAAGGATTTATCCTAGGCTCCCTCCTATTTTTCATCCACATGCTGCCCCTCAATAGCATCATCTGAAAACACAGCATCAGATTCCACATGTACACTGACAACCCCCACCACCTCTCTTGATCACTGCAGTGTCTCTAAATTGTCAGACTGCTTGCCTGATTTCCATTACTGGATGAGCAGAAATTTCCTCCAACTAAATATTGGGAAGACCGAAGCCATTGTCTTTTGTCCCTGCCACAATTTCTGTTTTCCTAGCCACCGAATTCATCTCTCTACCTGGTACCTGTCTGAGGCTGAACCAGACCATTTGTAAACTTGGTGTCATATTTGACCCTGAGATAAGTTTCCAACCACATATTCTCAGCATCACTAAGATGGCCTACTTCCACCTCTGAAATGTCGTCCAACTCTACCCCTTTTCATCAGCTGCTGGAATCTTCATCTGTAATGTCTGTAAGCTTGTAATGTTTGTAGCTTCACACTGTGGATGTGGACATATTGTGTACTGCAAGTGCATAGTTAATAATAAACAGAACCAGGCAGATTTCCGGAGGCTTCCGAGAGAGCTGCCTGCCATGTTGGAAGCTGTGTGTGCTTGTGCTCTGTGAATATATCACATTTGACGGCGAGATGGGATTTTTTTTGATGATTTAAAGCTTAAATTTTGTTGGGGAAGGATTCAGCCAGCCGACAAAGAGACTTTGGAAGTTTCTGTCTTTGAAAAAAAGCTACAAAATCCGAGGTAAAATACAGCACACGGTGTGAACGGCTAGAGATTAAAATGGCAGGTGTAATCGGACATTTGGGGGAATATAGCCACGACCAGGAATGTTTTAAAGCGTATATGGATCGGCTAGAAGTGTATTTCACTGCAAATAACATAATCAAAGTTCCAGATAATGCAGTCCAGAACCGGGCTGTGTTGGAATGTAAGAAAGCGATCTTCTTATCGGAGGCGGGTCCGACATTATACGAAACCCTTGTAAATCTGCTTGTGCCTGATGAGCCAAAGGACACAATGCTTAAAGAGATTTTAATGAAGCTGGAGCAGCACTATAACCCCAAACCGTTAGAAATTGCTGAAAGCTATCGTTTCGGGATTCAGAATCAAAAGGCTGATTGAAGTATCAGTGATTACATCATAGCATTAAAAAAGCTATTGATGCACTGTAATTTTGGAAACTTTCAAAACCAAGCATTATGGGATCGTTTTGTTTGTGGGGTGAAAAATGATGCGATCAGAAGGAAGTTATTGAGGACGGATGACTTGACTTTTGAGATTGCTTGTCAGACAGCGAGGTCGATGAGCATGGCCGAACAATATTCCCGAGAATGAAATAATAATTACGGCCGTCAGTCAACCGAGATAAATCACTTGCAGGTTCAAGGTAAAAGATGGAGGGGTCCCAAAGTCTCAGAAACTGGAAATTCTAACAGAGCGTCGAAGTCGTGCTATAGGTGCCTGGGACAACACATTGCTCAAAGTTGTCCATATGTGAAGGCAGAGTGTTTCTTCTGCAGAAAGTCTGGGCATCTTGCGAAAGCATGCCGACTGAAGGGTAAACCAGTTTTTAAAGCTATGAGTCCAGCGTTCAAAGCTATGAGTAGAAATCCCAAGAGAATCCCATAGCATGGAAAAACAACAACAGGACGAGGAGATGTTAGAGTTACACGTCATCAGGAGCACGAGATTAACGGACAGCGATTCAGAAAGCATCAAAATCCACATAGATGTTGCGGGATTCAAGATACCAATGGAAATTGACACGGGTGCATCCGTGAGTGTAGTACCGGAGTCACTATACCGCGACAAATTGCGTGATTTTCAACTGGAGAAATCCAAGATAGAGCTGCGAGGCTACTCGGGAGAGAAAATTCCTGTGGTAGGTCGTATCACCGTACCGGTGAAATATAAAGATCAATTTCAGAACTTGCCTCTAATAGTAGTGAAAGGAGATAAGCCTGCCTTACTAGGAAGAAATTGGTTGAGCTCACTGAAGCTGGATTGGAGTAAGATTTTCTGTGTGGAAGCGAGATTTTCATCAACGGATGCGGTTATCAAGAAGTATCCAAAGATGTTCTGTGAAACGGGCAGTCCGATCCAAGGCTTCAAGGCAAGTTTCAGGATACAGAAGGACGCTAGATCAGTTTACTACAAGCCACGTTCCGTACCAAATGCACTCAAGGAGAAAGTTGAGCAAGAATCAAAAGACTAGAGACTGAGAACATTATTTGTAAGATAGATCGATGTAATTGGGCTACACCCATTGTTGTTGTACCTAAGTCCGATGGTAAGTTAAGATTGTGTGGTGATTATAAAGTAACCGTAAACCAGGTTCTAGAGGGTAATGTCCCCAATACATTGCTGAATATAGAAGATTTGTTCACAACGCTGACAGGTGGTCAGATCTTCTCAAAACTGGATCTTACGAATGCCTACTTACAACTTGAACTAGATGAGGAGTCCAAGTCATGTTTAACTATAAATACTCATCTAGGCCTATATCAATTTAATAGGCTACCATTTGGAGTGTCTTCCGCCCCTGCCATATTCCAAGGGGTGATGAACCAGATTTTGCAAGGTATTGAAGGGGTACTATGTTATTTGGATGACATACTAATTTCAGCACCAAATAGGCAAATTCATAATAACAGATTGAATGAAGTCCTCAAACGGCTAGAGAAGCACAGAGTACAAGTGTCTGCTCATAAGTGTGAGTTATTTAAAAACTCAGTGGAGTACTTAGGGTACAGAATAGACAAAGATGGTTTACATCCAACCAAAGAAAAATTGGATGCAATCAGAAATGCACCCACTCGCAGGAATGTCACTGAACTTCGTTCATTCTTGGGTCTTTTGAACTATTATGGGAAGTTCCTACCAAATTTGGCGACAGTATTACATCCACTGAATGAACTTTTGGAAAAAAGGTACATTGGAAGTGGTCAAAAGAATGCAATACAGCATTCAAGGAGTGTAAAAGCAAATTGGTAGAGAGCACCATGTTAGTTCACTGTGACATATCTAAGGAGATTAAGTTAGCATGTGATGCCTCTCCATTATGGAGTTGGGGCAGTAATCTCTCATGTATTAAGTAGTGGGGAGGAGAGACCAATTGCTTTTGCTTCGCGCACTCTCAGTTCCAGTGAGAGTAATTATGCGCAAATTGAAAGGGAAGCTTTGGCATTAATTTTTGGGGTCAAGAAGTTTCACAAATACTTGTATGGTCGTAAGTTTACCATCGTTACAGACCATAAGCCCTTAACAGCAATCCACCATCCAAAGTCCCCAGTTCAAACATTAGCTGCAACCTGAATGCAGAGATGGGCTTTGATTTTATCAGCATATATATATGATATTGAATACAGATGATCAGCTGATCACAGTAATGCTGATGAAATGTCTAGATTGCCTTCCCCATCACAAATTACACCCGATAGGGAAGAAGTATTTTATTTTTCATACATTGATGAACTGCCAGTCACAGCTGAAGAGATTGGTAGAGCAACCAAATGTGACCCAGTGATGTCAAAGGTGTATGAGTATATTGCAAATGGATAGCCAAACCAGGTAACAGACAAAGATACACATCCATTCTTCATTCGTAGGAATGAATTATCAGTCGATAAAGATTGTATCATGTGGGGTGCAAGAGTGGTTATACCAAATAAATTCAGGTCCAAATTATTAGGAGACCTCCATGACCAGCACCTGGGAATGTGCTTGACCAAGAGTTTTGCACGCAGTTATTTATGGTGGCCAGGTCTTGATAAAGATATAGAGTACATCGTGAGTCAGTGTATGACATGTCAATCGGTAAGCAAGCAACCCCCATCAGTATCATTACAGTCATGGAAATGGCCTCCCAGGGTGTGGCAAAGGCTACATATTGATTTTGCTGAGTTAGAAGGACAACAATTGTTCATTGTGATTGATAGCCATTCGAAGTGGGTTGAGGTGTTTCCAATGTGGAAAATAACAACAAGTAAAACATTGGCCATTTTACGAAAATGATTTTCTTCATTTGGCCTCCCTGAAGAGATTGTTTCGGATAATGGACCACAATTTCGTTCAGAAGAATTTGCACAATTCACGAGTAAAAATGGTGTGAAACATACCAAGGTTCCACCATACCATCCTGCTTCGAATGGTGCAGCAGAGCGCACTGTACAAATTGTAAAACGTGCCCTCATAAAACAAATGTTAGATCCAAATCCAAGGAAACAACAGTTGTTATTGGATCACAAATTGGCTAATTTTTTGGTTTCATATCGAAATACTCCTCATACAACTACTGGTAGAACACAGCAGAGTTGTTTCTCAAACGACAGCCTCGAACCAGATTCTCGTTGTTAAAGCCAAATTTGGCACAGTCCGTAGAAGAGACACAATTAAGACAGAAAGAGAATCATGATAGAGATAGAGTAAAAGAGAGAAGTGTGAAATTAAACCAGAAGGTGAGAGTGAAGAACCATCACCATAAATGGTTAAAGTGGTTACTAGGAAAGGTGGTGAAGATATGTGGTCCTCGCACATATTTGGTAAAGATGTTTAATAATGGACAGGTTAGGTTTGTTCAAATTGATCATATTTTACATACAGACATGGAAGGAGTTGAAGGTGGGAATGATTCAATTATTTCTGACTCATCAGATAGTTTTGATACACCAGTAGCAAATCCTAAATCCAATGTACTGGAAACAAATCCAGGAGAGAATCAGGATGAAAGTCTGAGTCCAAGTCAGGAAAACAAAGAACCTGAAGTTAGAGTGAGTTCAAATGAAAATCAAGGAAATTCCGTGAAGGAAAACGTTCCTCAGGATGAGCCTCGAATGTGTGTGAAATCGACACCATGTTTGGAAGGCTCTGTTCGAGAACGAAGGTATCCCCTTTGAAACAGAAAACAAGTGTTAAAGTTAAATTTGTAAATATGGAAAAAATAAATTTATATCCTGTGTTATGTATAAACATGAAAGTTATGTATAATGTTGTTATAATAACTTCTTCATTAAGGAGAGAGAAGTGTAATGTCTGTAAGCTTGTAATGTTTGTAGCTCCACACTGTGGATGTGGACGTATTGTGTACTGCAAGTGCAGGGTTAATAATAAACAGAATCAGGTAGATTTCCGGAGGCTTCCGAGAGAGCTGCCTGCCATGTTGGAAGCTGTGTGTGCTTGTGCTCTGTGAATATATCACATCATCCATGCCTTTGTTCCCTCTAGACTTGACTCTCTCCTGGCCGGACTCCCATCTTACATCTTCTATAAACTTGAGCTCATCCAAAACTCTGCTACCAATGTCCTTATTTGCACCAAGTCCCATTCACCCATCACCGCTGTGCTCGCTGACCTTCATTGGCTTCCGGTCCAGCATGGCATGGCGTCGATGGCATGGCCAGCATTTATTGCCGATCCCTACTTGCCCTTGAGAAGGTAGTGGTGAGCCGTCTTCTTGAACCGCTGCAGCCCTTATAGTGAAAGTACTTCCACAGTGTTGTTAGGAAGGGAGTCCCAGGATTTTGACCCAGCGACGATGAAGCAATGGCGATATACTTCCATGTCAGGATGGTGTGTGAATTGGAGGGGAATTTGGAGGTGGTGGTGTTCCCATGCGCCTGCTGTACATGTCGTGGATTTGGGAAGTGCTGCCGAAGAAGCCTTGGCAAGTGCATCTTGTAGATGGTACACACTGCAGCCACGGTACGTCGGTGGTGGAGGGATTGAATGTTTAGGGTGGTGGATGGGGTGCCAATCAAGTGGGCTACTTTGTCCTGGAGGTGTCGAGCTTCTTGAATGTTGTTGGAGCTGCACTCATCCAGGCAAATGGAGCTTATTCCATCACACTCCTGACTTGTGCATTGTGGATGGTCTAAAGGCTTTGGGGAGTCAGGAGGTGAAACACTCGTCGGTGGGACAGGACATACACAGGGAGGTGATGGAAGAATCTGGGACATTGGCTGAAAGGTA
The DNA here is from genome assembly GCF_044704955.1 of Pristiophorus japonicus. Lineage (NCBI taxonomy): Eukaryota > Metazoa > Chordata > Chondrichthyes > Pristiophoridae > Pristiophorus > Pristiophorus japonicus. The sequence continues at coordinate 104,724,596 of NC_091979.1, read as the reverse complement.
TGATTCTGTGAGTATGACTATGTCAGGCTGTTGCTTGACTAGTCATACAATCATAGAAAGATTCCGAAGCCGGTACCAGGTCAATGCCAGGTGGTCCGTCCGCTTTTATTTTCATTATTGCTTTTCGTAGCAGTTTTCTTACAACTGAGTGGCTTGCTAGGCCATTTCAGAAGGCAGTTAAGAATCAACCACATTGCTGTGGGTCTGTAGTCACACCTGGGAGTCCCTGGCCAAAAGCCGCCCGACGTGGAGGAAGTGCATCCGGGAGGGCGTTGAACTCCTCGAGTATTGTCGCTAAGAGCATGCAGAAATCAAGCGCAGGCAGTGGAAGGAGCGTGCGGCAAACCAGGCTCCCTACCCACCCTTCCCCTCAACCACTGACTGTCCCACCTGTGACAGAGACTGTGGTTCTCTTATTGGACTGTACAGCCACCGAAGAACTCATGCTTGGAGTGGAAGCAAGTCTTCCTCGATTCTGAGGGACTGCCTATGATGATGATGATGATGATAGGCCAGACCGGGTAAGGACGGCAGATATTCTTCCCTAAAGCACATTAGTGAACCAGATGGGTTTTTACAACAATCCGATAGTTTCATGGTCACCATTACTGATATTAGCTTTTTATTCCAGGTTTATTTAATTAACTGAATTTAAATTCCCCAGCTGCCATGGTGGGATTTGAACTCACGTCTCCAGATCATTAGTCCAGGCCTTTGGATTACTAGTCCAGTAACATAACCACTACGCTACTGTTCATGCAGTGAAAAGCTGTCATTGCCCATTTTTCTTGCGTTAAGATGGACTGCTTTGTTTCCATTTGATACTTCAGCTAGTGGCTGTGCTAAACACTAACAAACCCAGGTAAGTTAGGAAGATTCTGATGAAGATTTTGAAGAGTGTTCAGAAAGAACAGATTCTGAACAAGCACTGAAAGGGGAGGGGAAGAAAGAACAAAAGGGAAGGTCTGTGATAGGTTGGAAGACATGAGAGATTGGAGAGACAAAAGGGACGATGGCCCAAATTCAAATGGTAATGCCAGGAGTTAGGAAAACATTAGTTGATAAGGTGTGAATGACCAACTGCCATTTAGAGACAAGGAGCAAAAAAGAATGAAAGAAACAGGCTCTGAAGAGGGAGGGGAGGTGGGGGAGGCGGAGAAGGGAGCCAAAAATTGGCAGCGGTTATGTTCTGAAATTTTTTAGCTTGATGTTGAGTCCAGAAAGCTGTAAAGTGCCTAAATGAAAGATGAGATGCTGTTCGTTGAGTTTGTGTTGAGCTTCATTGGAATACTGAGGACTGAGAGGTCGGAGTGGTAATGGAGTGGAGAATTAAAGTGACAGGAGACTGGAAGCTCAGGGTCACACTTGCGGGCTGAATGGAGGTGCTCCGCAAAGCAGTCACCCAATCTACGCTTGGTCTCCCCAGTGTAGAGGAAACCACATCATGAGCAGCGAATACAGTATACTAAATTGAAAGAAATACGTAAATGTTTCACCTGGAAGGAGTATTTGGGACCCTGGATAGTGGGAAGGGAGGAGGTAAAAGGGCAGGTGTTGCATCTCCTGCGCTTGCATGGGAAGGTGCCGTGGGAAGGGGAGGGGGTGCTGGGGGTGACTGAGGAATGGACCAGGGTGTTGCGGAGTGAGCGGTCCCTTCAGAATGCTGAGAGGGGAGGGGAGGGGAAGATGTGATTGGTGGTGGGGATCACGCTGGAAGTGGCGGAAACAGTGGAGGATGATCCGTTGAATGTGGAGGCTGGTGGGGTGATAGGTGAGGACAAAGGGGAACCCTGTCGTGGTTCTGAGAGGGAGGGGAAGGGTTGCGGGAAATAGAACGGACACGGTCAAAGGCCATATTAACCACGGCGGAGGGGGAATCCTCTGTTGAGGAGAAAGGAAGACATGTCAAAGGCACTCGTGTGAAAGGTGGCATCGTCAAAGTAGATGCGATGGAGACGGAGAAACTGGGAGAATGGCGTGGAGTCCTTACAGGATGCGGGGTGGGAGGAAGTTTAGTCCAGGAAGCTGAGGGAGTCAGTGGGCTTATAGTGGATACTGGTCGAAAGCCTATCCCCAGAGATGGAGACGGAGAAGTTGAGGAAGGGAAGGAAGAGTCGGAGATGGACCATGTGAAGGTGAGGGAAGGGTGGAAATTGGATGCAAAGTGAATGAAATTTTCAAGTTCAGGGTGAGAACAGGAAACGACACCGATACAGTCATCAATGTACCGGAGAAAGAGGTGAGGGAGGGGACCCGAGTAGGACTGGAACAAAGAATGTTCCATATATTCCACGAAAAGGCAGGCATAGCTAGGACCCATGCGGGTTCTCATAGCAACACCTTTAATTTGGAGGAAGTGAGTGGAGATAAAGGAGAAGTTGTTTAATGTGAGAACAAGTTCAGCCAGGCGGAGGAGGGTGGTGATGGATGGGGACTGGTTGGGCCTCTGCTCGAGGAAGAAGTGGAGCGCCCTCAGGCCAACCTGGTCGGGCATGGAAGTGTAGAGGGATTGGATGTCCATGGTGAAAAGGAGACGGTTGGGGCCGGGAAACTGGAAATTGTTAAAATGATGGAGGGTGTCAGAGAAGTTGCGGATGTAGGAGGGGAGAGAGTGAATAACGGGAGAAAAAATAGAGTCGAGATAGGAAGAAATAAGTTCTGTGGGGCAAGAACAGGCTGAAACAATGGGTTTACCGGGGCAGTTCTGTTTGTGGATCTTGGGCAGGAGGTAGAAGCGGGCTGTGCGGGGTTGGGGAACTATGAGGTTGGTGGCTGTAGAGGGAAGATCTCCAGAGGAGATGAGGTTAGTGACAGTCTGGGAAACAATGGCTTGATGTTCAGGAGTGGGGTCATGGTCCAGGAGCAGGTAGGAGGAGGTGTCAGAGAGTTGGCGATCAGCCTCTGCAAGGTAGTGTTCGTTTCGCCAAACAACAACAGCGCTACCCTTGTCAGCGGGTTTGATGACAAGGTTGGGGTTGCATCTGAGCGAGCGGAATGCTGTAAGTTCAGAGGGAGGTAGGTTGGTGTGAGAGGGGTGAGCAGAGAAATTGAGACGGCCGATGTCCCGTTGGCAGTTTGCAATGAATTTTGTTTTTGTTTAAGTCTGAGTGACAGGGAATCTCGGCCCTGAGTTCCTCTAGGACCTGATTGAGGGTCAAGTACAAGTACTACAAGACTGACTGATTTACATGTTTTAGGAAGTGAGATGTACATGAGACTAAGAATTGCCATTTCCCACAATGATTGAAAGTACCAAGGGCCTTGATTGCAGCAAATGATCATGCAGCAGGGTGTGGGTCGAGTACCACTTCCGCCTGTTCGTGTATTCTGAGGTAGAACGTAATATTCGTCCTGCCTGCTCATTAGAAACATAGAAACATAGAAAATAGGGTGCAGGAGTAGGCCATTCGGCCCTTCGAGCCTGCACCACCATTCAATAAGATCATGGCTGATCATTCACTTCAGTACCCCTTTCCTGCTTTCTCTCCATACCCCTTGATCCCCTTAGCCTTAAGGGCCATATCTAACTCCCTCTTGAATATATCCAATGAACTGGCATCAACAACTCTCTGCGGCAGGGAATTCCACAGGTTAACAACTCTCTGTGTGAAAAAGTTTCTCCTCATCTCAGCCCTAAATGGCCTACCCCTTATCCTACGACTATATCCCCTGGTTCTGGACTTCCCCAACATTGGGAACATTCTTCCCGCATCTAACCTGTCCAGTCCCATCTGAATCGTATACGTTTCTATGAGATCCCCTCTCATCCTTCTAAACTCCAGTGAATAAAGGCCCAGTTGATCTAGTCTCTCCTCATATGACAGTCCAGCCATCCCTGGAATCAGTTTGGTGAACCTTCGCTGCACTCCCTCGATAGCAAGAACGTCCTTCCTCAGATTAGGAGACCAAAACTGAAAACAATATTCCAGGTGAGGCCTCACTAAGGCCTTGTACAACTGCAGTAAGACTTCCCTGCTCCTATACTCAAATCCCCTGGCTATGAAGGCCAACATACCATTTGCCTTCTTCACCACCTGCTGTACCTGCATGCCCACTTTCAGTGACTGATGAACCATGACACCCAGGTCTCGTTGCATCTCCCCTTTTCCTAATCTGCCACCATTTTGATAATATTCTGCCTTCGTGTTTTTGCCCCCAAAATGGATAACCTCACATTTATCCACATTATACTGCATCTGCCATGCATTTGCCCACTCACCTAATCTGTCCAAATCACCCTGCAGCCTCTTAGCATCCTCCTCACAGCTCACACCGCCACCCAGTTTAGTGTCATCCGCAAACTTGGAGATATTACACTCAATTCCTTCATCTAAATCGTTAATGTATATTGTAAAGAGCTGGGGTCCCAACATTGAGCCTTGTGGCACTCCACTAGTCACTGCCTGCCATTCTGAAAAGGACCCGTTTATCCTGACTCTCTGCTTCCTGTCTGCCAACCAGTTCTCTATCCACGTCAGCACATTACCCCCAATACCATGCACTTTGATTTTGCACACCAATCCCTTGTGCGGGACCTTGTCAAAAGCCTTTTGAAAGTCCAAATACACCACATCCACTGGTTCTCCTTGTCCACTCTGCCATTTACATCCTCAAAAAATTCCAGAAGATTCGTCAAGCATGATTTCTGTCATGTAATTCACCATCTTGCAATGACTATAAGTATGTAACTATAAATCATGCATACTGTACCTGTACCCTTGTAATGCACACCCTGACCACAGGGAGTGAGCTCCTCACCTGGGCTTCCAGTTATAAAAGGGGAGGTCCCACCCAGGATCAGCACTCTTTAGTCCTGGGAATAAAGTGAAGGTCACAGAGTGACCGTGTCTGACCGTGTGAGTTTGTAACAAGCTGCAGAGACACAACATCTGGCGACGAGAAACGGGAATCACTGAACCACGAGGATGGCCACTGGCAGTACAGAGGAATGCTACTGTGTGGGTGAGGACTGGGACAACTTTGTGGAAAGACTCCAGCAGAGCTTTGTCACAAAGGACTGACTGGAAGAGGCAGCGGCTGACAAGCGGAGGGCGCATCTACTGACCAGCTGTGGTCCACAGACGTATGTGGTAATGAAAGACCTGCTCGCACCCCAAAAGCCAGTGGACAAGTCCTTCAAAGAGCTCAGCCAGCTGATCAGTGAGCATCTCAAGCCGGCAAGCAGCGTACACATGGCCCGGCACCGGTTCTACTCTCATCGGCGTCGGGAGGGTCAAAACATCTTGGACTTTGTGGCGGAACTGCGATGTTTGGTCAGTCTCTGTAAGTTCTCTGATGCCTGCAGGGGGGAGATGTGAAGGGACTTTTTCATCGAGGGCATTAAACATGCCGGCATTTTCAGGAAGCTCATAAAGACTAAGGATTTGACTTTAGAAGGGGTGGCGTTGATAGCTCAGACCTTTATGGAAGGGGAAGAGGAGACCAAGCTAATCTACGCACACAACCCTGGTTTTAAAGTTGCGTTGAATCAGGGAATCAATGTTATAAAAATGACACACAACCCCACAGGCAGGCAAGGGCAATCCGACACCGTCCAAGCAGGCAAGCAAGGGCAATTCGACACCACTCAGGTAGCAACAAGCTCCTGGCAACAGGGACAATGGAAAGGGGATCGTCAATTCACGCCATCACGAGGAATAATACATCCTGTGATGGGACAATTAACATCCCCCATCAGAGTGCTTAGAAACAGCCAAAAGGGCCATCAGAGAAGAATGCCTGGGAATAGTTCTTTTGTTAACAGCAATCTCAGCTCATGTTGGAGATGTGGGAGCAGACACACTGCAAAAATCTGCAGGTTCCAACTTTACACCTGTAGGATTTGTAATGTCAAGGGACACCTGGGCAAGATGTGCAAGAAGGCAGTAGTGAGGCTAGTCTGCGAGACAGAGGAACCAGACGAGGAGTCTGAAAATGCAGGATGAAGCCTGGGGAACAACCATGGATGCTGAAGTTCAGAGAGTTCATGTGGCCGACGTCCACAGCTCATACACCCATGATGATGAAGGTCTAACTGAATGGCATCCCGGTGCACATGGAGCTGGATACGAGAGCTAGCCAGTCACTCATGAGCGGCCAACAATTTGAGAGACTATGGCCACGCAGAGCTTGCAGGCCCAAATTGGAACGCATTGAGACGCAGCTACGTACGTACACCAAAGAGATCATCCCAGTGCTGAGCAGTACAAACTTGGTGGTAACGCATAATGGATCACAGAACCGGCTGCCACTCTGGATTGTTCCAGGAAATGGCCCCGCACTCTTGGGGAGGAGTTGGCTAGCTGAGATGAATTGGAAATGGGGGGATGTGCACGCCATTTCATCTGTGGAGCGAAGTTCATACTCGCAGGTATTGCAAAAATTCGAGTCACTCTTTCAACCCGGTGTTGGAACATTCAAGGGCACCAAAGTAGTGATACACATCACTCCGGACGCCAGACCAGTGCACCACAAAGCCAGAGCGGTGCCGTACGTGATGCATGGAAAAATTGAAAGTGAACTGGACAGGCTGCTCAGAGAGGGCATAATTTCGCCCGTTGAATTCAGCGACTGGGCAAGTCCCATTGTTCCCGTCCTCAAAGCAGATGGCTCGGTCAGGATTTTTGGCGAATACAAAGCCACCATCAACCGAGTGTCACTGCAAGACCAATACCCGCTCCTGAGAGTGGAGGACCTTTTTGCCACGCTGGCAGGTGGTAAGCTGTTCACGAAGCTGGACCTCACTTCGGCCTACATGACTCAGGAACTGGCTGAAGAATCCAAGTTTCTGACCACCATCACGACACACGAAGGATTGTTTGTTTACAATAGGTGCCCGCTTGGCATTTGTTCGGCAGCGGCTATCTTTCAGCGAAACATGGAAAGCTTGCTTAAGTCCATCCCTGGAACGATTGTGTTCCAAGACGACATCCTTATAATGGGTCGAGACACTGAGGAACACCTCCGCAACCTGGAGGAGGTGCTATGCCGATTGGAACGGGTAGGCCTGCGGCTGAAAAAGGCCAAGTGCGTGTTTTTGGCCCCAGAGGTCGAGTTCCTGGGTAGGAGGGTTGCCGCAGACGGGATCTGTCCCACTGAATCAAAAACTGAGGCAATTCGCCGGGCGCCCAGGCCTGGCAACACGTCGGAGTTGCGATCATTCCTGGGACTCTTGAACTATTTGGGAACTTCCTGCCGAACTTAAGCACATTGTTGGAGCCGTTACACATGCTCCTCCGTAAAGTTTGTGACTGGTCTTGGGGGGATTGTCAAGAACGGGCTTTCAATAAGGCGAGGAACCTGCTGTGTTCCAACAAATTCTTGACTTTGTATGACCCCTGTAAAAAACTGGTTTTAACATGCGATGCGTCACCCTACGGGGTTGGGTATGTTTTGCAGCAGGGTAAAGATGACGGCCGACTCCAACCTGTGGCTTACGCCTCCAGGTCGCTCTCCCAGGCAGAGTGTGGATACGGAATGGTCGAGAAGGAGGCACTCGCGTATGTGTACGGTGTGAAAAAGATGCACCAGCACCTTTTCGATAGACGGTTCGAGCTAGAGACGGACCACAAGCCGTTAACATCCCTGTTGTCCGACAGCAAGGCTGTCAACGCTAATGCGTCTGCTTGCATACAGCGATGGGCCCTCACACTGGCTGCGTATGACTACACCATACGGCACCGGCCAGGCACCGAAAATTGCGCTGACGCGCTCAGCAGGCTCCTGCTGGCCACCACCGAGGGGGCATCGGAGCAGAGCACCGAGATGGTCATAGGCGTTGAGGCTTTTGACACTGCGGGCTCCCCCATCATAGCCCGCCAAATCAAACTCTGGACCAAGAGGGACCCCCTCCTATCCATGATAAAGAAATGTGTCCTGACTGGGGACTGGGCACCGGCACACAGGGCGTGCCCCGAGGAAGTCAGGCCGTTTCAGAGACGGATGGATGAACTCTCCGTCCAAGCCGACTGCCTGTTATGGGGCAGCCGGGTAGTCATGCCCCAGAAAGGAAGGGAAGCGTTCATCAGGGAACTCCACAGCGAACACCCTGGCATCGTGTTAATGAAGGCCATTGCCCGGTCACACGTGTGGTGGCCGGGGATTGACTCAGACCTGGAACACTGGGTTCGCAGGTGCACAACGTGTACCCAGCTGGGCAATGCCCCCAGGGAGGCCCCACTCAGCCCATGGCCCTGGCCCACCAGGCCATGGTCACGTATTCACGTGGACTATGCGGGCTCGTTCATGGGAAAAATGTTCCTGATCGTTGTCGATGCATACTCGAAATGGATTGAGTGCATCACATTGAACTCGTGCACGACATCCATCACTGTGGAGAGTCTGCGTATGGTTTTCGCGACCCACGGCTTGCCGAACATCCTGGTCAGCGGTAATGATCCGTGTTTTACCAGCCATGAATTCCAGGAGTTTATGTCGGGCAATGGGATCAAGCACGTCCGGACAGCGGCGTTCAAGCCGGCCTCCAATGGCCAGTGGAACGGGCGGTCCAAGTCATAAAGCAGGGCATGCTACGCATCCAAGGACCCTCCCTTCAGTACCGCCTATCGCGCCTCCTGCTGGCCTACAGGTGAAACGCACGTTCAAGACGCGGCTGTCCCTTATTCACCCAGCCCGGGCAGACATTGTTGAGGGCAAGCGTCAGACCCATACAGAGCATCATGATCGAGGCTCAAGAAATAGATGACCCAATATTTGTTCTTAACCATGCTTTGGGACCCAAATGGCTTGAGGGCACCGTAATTGGCAAAGAAGGAAACAGGATCATGGTGGTCAGACTAAACAAGGGGCAGATATGCCGCAAACACTTGGATTAAGTAAAGAAAAGGTTCAGTGCAGACACGGAGGAACCGGAAGAAGAGCAATACTGAGATAGCACCCACACCACTGCCAGCGCACGAGCAACAAAGACAGCCCTCAGCATACACAATCCCTGCGGCCAGCCCGGACAGGCCGGAATCACCTCAAGTGACAGAGACGCGTGCTGAGGCTCAGCCACCAGAGCCACAACTGCGGCGCTCCACGAGAGAGCGCCGACCACCCGATAGACTTAACCTCTGAAACTAAAAGACCTTAGGGGCGAGGTGATGTCATGTATTTCACCATCTTGCAATGACTATAAGTATGTAACTGTAACTCATGCATACTGTACTTGTACCCTTGTAATGCACACCCTGACCACAGGGAGTGAGCTCCTCACCTGGGCTTCCAGGTATAAAAGGGGAGGTCCCACCCAGGATCAGCACTCTTTAGTCCTGGGAATAAAGTGAAGGTCACAGAGTGACCGTGTCTGATATATCCATGCCTCGTGTGAGTTTGTAACAAGGTGCAGAGACACAACAATTTCCCTTTCATAAATCCATGCTGACTTGGTCCGATCCTGTCACTGCTTTCCAAATACGCTGCTATTTTATCGTGAATGATTGATTCCAACATTTTCCCCACTACTGATGTCAGGCTAACTGGTCTATAATTCCCCGTTTTCTCTCTCCCTCCCTTTTTAAAAAGTGGGGTTACATTAGCTACCCTCCAGTTCATAGGAACTGATCCAAAGTCGATAGATTGTTGGAAAATGATCACCAATGATTTTTTTAACGTGTGGTGGCCTTTGCACACCAGCCACCTCACGGGTTTGACAGACCTTGGGTCTTGGTCCAGTGGCAAGCTGAATGATGTCTCTGAATGCTTTTCATTTTGAAATTATGTAACCCTGTATAGCAAGAGATGGACCTAACCACTTTCCTTTGAAAGTTGAGCTTCTGATAAATAGTTTACTTTTAATAAAGCTAAATTCAAAGCAAATTCTTGAGATTTCTTTGAGTCTCTGTATATAAAGAGCACTAGAATGTCATTTTATTGGTCAAGTATGGCTCCTTGCTGCCAATGTTTTACTCTTGCAATAGCTGAATAGAATAGATAGAATAGAATAGAATAAACTGATAGAAATTTACAACTGTAAGCGAATTAAATATATTTCTTCTGCAAAGGAATATTCTCCTGCCATTACTAAAAGGCATTAAAAAAATTGATAAGCAGTGGTGGAAATATATATTTTTAAATATACCATTCAGTGACCTATATTATGCTTTTAGGGTTTCTTTATCTTTATTTATTTTAGATATTTTTGGCTTTTGTGCTCCAGCCAATCATGTAGGTACATCCCAGCCCATGTTGGTACATCCCAGTAATGTTGCAGAGTTGTCAGCTGTGGCTCAGTGGGTAGCACTCCCACGTTGGAATCAGAAGGATGTTGGTTCAAGTCCCACTCCAGAGACTTAAATGCAAAAATAAAGGCTGACACTCCAGTGCAGTGCTGCTCTATCGGAGGTGCCATCTTTGAGACGTTAAACCGAGTCCCCATCTGCCCTCTCAGGTGGACATAAAGGATCCCCTGGCACTATTTCTAAGAAGATCAGGTGAGTTATCACCAGGGACCAGGCCAATATTTATCACTCAATTAACATAACAAAAACAGATTATCTGGTCATTATCATATTGCTGTTTGTGGAAGCTTGCTGTGCACAATTAGTTGCCGCATTTCCTACATTACAACAGTAAATGTACTTCCTTGGCTGTAAAGTGCTGAGGTCATGAAAGTTTATAAATACAAGTCGTTTTTCTTTTAAGAATTTTTTCACTTCCCAGATATTTAGGTAACTTGGTAATATGTCTAGGTATCGAATAGAGAACGCAATTTTGTTTCAGGATTCTTTGGCTGTTTTTCCACAGAACAGGATCTAGATTGAGTCATTTTAAAAGGTGTTTTAAGTTATGTTGCCTCCCTGGTGCAAGGGTCAAGGATGTCTCGGAGCGGGTGCAGGACATTCTGAAATGGGAGGGAGAACAGCCAGTTGTCGTGGTGCACATTGGTACCAACGACATAGGTAAAAAAAGGGATGAAGTTCTACGAAACGAATTTAAGGAGCTAGGAGCTAAATTAAAAAGTAGGACCTCAAAAGTAGTAATCTCGGGATTGCTACCAGTGCCATGTGCTAGTCAGAGTAGGAATCGCAGGATAGCGCAGATGAATACGTGGCTTGAGCAGTGGTGCAGCAGGGAGGGATTCAAATTCCTGGGGCATTGGAACCGGTTCTGGGGGAGGTGGGACCAGTACAAACCGGACGGTCTGCACCTGGGCAGGACCGGAACCAATGTCCTAGGGGGAGTGTTTGCTAGTGCTGTTGGGGAGGAGTTAAACTAATATGGCAGGGGGATGGGAACCAATGCAGGGAGACAGAGGGAGACAAAAGCAAAAGACAGAAAGGAGATGAGGAAAAGTGGAGGGCAGAGAAACCCAAGGCAAAGAACAAAAAGGGCCACTGTACAGCAAAATTCTAAAAGGACAAAGGGTGTTAAAAAAACAAGCCTGAAGGCTTTGTGTCTTAATGCAAGGAGTATCCGCAATAAGGTGGATGAATTAACTGTGCAAATAGATGTTAACAAATATGATGTGATTGGGATTACGGAGACGTGGCTCCAGGATGAGCAGGGCTGGGAACTCAACATCCAGGGGTATTCAACATTCAGGAAGGATAGAATAAAAGGAAAAGGAGGTGGGGTAGCATTGCTGGTTACAGAGGAGATTAATGCAATAGTTAGGAAAGACATTAGCTTGGATGATGTGGAATCTATATGGGTAGAGCTGCGGAACACCAAAGGGCAAAAAACGTTAGTGGGAGTTGTGTTCAGACCTCCAAACAGTAGTAGTGATGTTGGGGAGGGCATCAAACAGGAAATTAGGGGTGCATGCAATAAAGGTGCAGCAGTTATAATGGGTGACTTTAATATGCACATAGATTGGGCTAGCCAAACTGGAAGCAATACGGTGGAGGAGGATTTCCTGGAGTGCATAAGGGATGGTTTTCTAGACCAATATGTTGAGGAACCAACGAGGGGGGAGGCCATCTTAGACTGGGTGTTGTGTAATGAGAGAGGATTAATTAGCAATCTCATTGTGCGAGGCCCCTTGGGGAAGAGTGACCATAATATGGTGGAATTCTGCATTAGGATGGAGAATGAAACAGTTAATTCAGAGACCATGGTCCAGAACTTAAAGAAGGGTAACTTTGAAAGTATGAGGCGTGAATTGGCTAGGATAGATTGGCGAATGATACTTAAGGGGTTGACTGTGGATGGGCAATGGCAGACATTTAGAGACCGCATGGATGAATTACAACAATTGTACATTCCTGTCTGGCGTAAAAATAAAAAAGGGAAGGTGGCTCAACCGTGGCTATCAAGGGAAATCAGGGATAGTATTAAAGCCAAGGAAGTGGCATACAAATTGGCCAGAAATAGCAGCGAACCCGGGGACTGGGAGAAATTTAGAACTCAGCAGAGGAGGACAAAGGGTTTGATTAGGGCAGGGAAAATGGAGTACGAGAAGAAGCTTGCAGGGAACATTAAGGCGGATTGCAAAAGTTTCTATAGGTATGTAAAGAGAAAAAGGTTAGTAAAGACAAACGTAGGTCCCCTGCAGTCAGAATCAGGGGAAGTCATAACGGGGAATAAAGAAATGGCAGACCAATTGAACAAGTACTTTGGTTCGGTATTCACTAAGGAGGACACAAACAACCTTCCAGATATAAGAAGGGTCAGAGGGTCTAGTAAGGAGGAGGAACTGAGGGAAATCTTTATTAGTCGGGAAATTGTGTTGGGGAAATTGATGGGATTGAAGGCCGATAAATCCCCAGGGCCTGATGGACTGCATCCCAGAGTACTTAAGGAGGTGGCCTTGGAAATAGCGGATGCATTGACAGTCATTTTCCAACATTCCATTGACTCTGGATCAGTTCCTATGGAGTGGAGGGTAGCCAATGTAACCCCACTTTTTAAAAAAGGAGGGAGAGAGAAAACAGGGAATTATAGACCGGTCAGCCTGACCTCAGTAGTGGGTAAAATGATGGAATCAATTATTAAGGATGTCATAGTAGCGCATTTGGAAAATGGTGACATGATAGGTCCAAGTCAGCATGGATTTGTGAAAGGGAAATCATGCTTGACAAATCTTCTGGAATGTTTTGAGGATGTTTCCAGTAAAGTGGACAAAGGAGAACCAGTTGATGTGGTATATTTTGACTTTCAGAAGGCTTTCGACAAGGTCCCACACAAGAGATTAATGTGCAAAGTTAAAGCACATGGGATTGGGGGTAGTGTACTGACGTGGATTGAGAACTGGTTGTCAGACAGGAAGCAAAGAGTAGGAGTAAATGGGTACTTTTCAGAATGGCAGGCAGTGACTAATGGGGTACCGCAAGGTTCTGTGCTGGGGCCCCAGCTGTTTACATTGTACATTAATGATTTAGACGAGGGGATTAAATGTAGTATCTCCAAATTTGCGGATGACACTAAGTTGGGTGGCAGTGTGAGCTGCGAGGAGGATGCTATGAGGCTGCAGAGTGACTTGGATAGGTTAGGTGAGTGGGCAAATGAATGGCAGATGAAGTATAATGTGGATAAATGTGAGGTTATCCACTTTGGTGGTAAAAACAGAGCGACAGACTATTATCTGAATGGTGACAGATTAGGAAAAGGGAAGGTGCAACAAGACCTGGGTGTCATGGTACATCAGTCATTGAAGGTTGGCATGCAGGTACAGCAGGCGGTTAAGAAAGCAAATGGCATGTTGGCCTTCATAGCGAGGGGATTTGAGTACAGGGGCAGGGAGGTGTTGCTACAGTTGTACAGGGACTTGGTGAGGCCACACCTGGAGTATTGTGTACAGTTTTGGTCTCCTAACTTGAGGAAGGACATTCTTGCTATTGAGGGAGTGCAGCGAAGATTCACCAGACTGATTCCCGGGATGGTGGGACTGACCTATCAAGAAAGACTGGATCAACTGGGCTTGTATTCACTGGAGTTCAGAAGAATGTGAGGGGACCTCATAGAAACGTTTAAAATTCTGACGGGTTTAGACAGGTTAGATGCAGGAAGAATGTTCCCAATGTTGGGGAAGTCCAGAACCAGGGGTCACAGTCTAAGGATAAGGGGTAAGCCATTTAGGACCGAGATGAGGAGAAACTTCTTCACCCAGAGAGTGGTGAACCTGTGGAATTCTCTACCACAGAAAGTAGTTGAGGCCAATTCACTAAATATATTCAAAAGGGAGTTAGATGAAGTCCTTACTACTCGGGGGATCAAGGGTTATGGCGAGAAAGCAGGAAGTGGGTACTGAAGTTTCATGATCAGCCATGAACTCATTGAATGGCGGTGCAGGCTCGAAGGGCTGAATGGCCTGCTCCTGCACCTATTTTCTATGTTTCTATGTTTCTATGTTTCTAAGTTAAAGCATGCTTTGAGGGATAGAATTCAAGGACAACAGGACTTGCAGGTGTGTTTTGGCTTTCAGGTAAGTTGTCCAAAGCCAACATCCTGGAGAAAATGGGGGATAGTTTGATTTTCCAATGACATTCACGTTAATTGGTGCTGCAGTAACGTTACGGCGGAGGCAGTGCTGACTGCCTCTGCCACCTCCTTCTAGACAAAGCACACCAGCTTCAGGGCCAACAATCCTTGCTTTACTGGCCCTGACATCTGCCTAAAGAACCTTCGTGATTTGTCCAATAATGTGGGAGACCTTCCAGTGGCTGTGGAGAAAGTCTATGCATTGTTTACAGGAGAAAAATGTCCAACACTCATATTTGAAGTCATCATCATCGTCATAGGCAGTTCCTTGGAATCGAGGAAGACTTGCTTCCACTCTAAAAATGACTCCTTAGGTGGTTGAACAGTCCAATACGAGAACCATAGTCCCTGTCACAGGTGGGACAGATAGTCGTTGAGGGAAAGGGGGGGGGTTGGCGGGGTGGGACAGGTTTGCTGCACACTCTTACCGCTGCCTGCGCTTGGTTTCTGCATGCTCTCGGCGATGAGACTCGAGGTGCTCAGCGCCCTCCCATTTGCACTTCCTCCACTTAGGGCAGTGTTTGGCTAGGGACTCCCAGGTGTCAGTGGGGATGTTGCACTTTATCAGGGAGGCTTTGTGGGTGTCCTTGTAATGTTTCCTCTGCCCACCTTGGGCTCATTTGCGGTGAAGGAGTTCCGAGTAGAGCGCTTGCTTTGGGAATCTCTTGTCTGGCATGCGAATGATGTGGCCTTCCCAACGGAGCTGATCAAGTGTGGTCAGTGCTTCAATGCTGGCGATGTTGGCCTGGTCGAGGACGTTAATGTTGGTACGTCTGTCCTCCCAGGGGATTTGCAGAATCTTGCGGAGACATCTTTGGTGGTATTTCTCCAGTGATTGAGGTGATTACTGTACATGGTCCATGTCTCTGAGCCATACAGGAGGGCGGATATTCTGCGGGTGGATTCACTCTGGAGCATCCACGATGCTGAGAATAACGTGACTAGCACGTTTAGCGAGTTGGTCTTACCGCAGGGAAAGGGTACATAGCCAGATAGGGGATGGGTGAACAACAGGAAGAGCAGTGCAAGGAAGATAGTGCAGGGGACCCCTGCGGTCATCCCCCTGCAAAACAGATACACCGCTTTGGCTGCTGTTGAGGGGAATGACTCATCAGGGGAGAGGAGCAGCAGCCAAGTTCATGGCACCGTGGGTGGCTCTGCTGCACAGGAGGGCAGGAAAAAGAGTGGGAGAGCTATAGT
Source organism: Pristiophorus japonicus (assembly GCF_044704955.1). Classification (NCBI taxonomy): domain Eukaryota; kingdom Metazoa; phylum Chordata; class Chondrichthyes; family Pristiophoridae; genus Pristiophorus; species Pristiophorus japonicus. The sequence continues at coordinate 104,708,975 of NC_091979.1, read as the reverse complement.
GATAGGGGATTCGATTGTAAGGGGAATAGATAGGCATTTCTGCGGTCGCAACCGAGACTCCAGGATGGTATGTTGCCTCCCTGGTGCAAGGGTCAAGGATGTCTCGGAGCGGGTGCAGAACATTCTGAAAAGGGAGGGTGAACAGCCAGTTGTCGTGGTGCATATAGGTACCAACGATATAGGTAAAAAAATGGGATGAGGTCCTACGAGACGAATTTAGGGAGCTAGGAGCTAAATTAAAAAGTAGGACCTCAAATGTAGTAATCTCAGGATTGCTACCAGTGCCACGTGCTAGTCAGAGTAGGAATCGCAGGATAGCTCAGATGAATATGTGGCTTGAGGAGTGGTGCAGGAGGGAGGAATTCAAATTCCTGGGAGATTGGAACCGGTTATGGGGGAGGTTGGACCAGTACAAACCGGGCGGTCTGCACCTGGGCAGGACCGGAACCAATGTCCTAGGGGGAGTGTTTGCTAGTGCTGTTGGGGAGGAGTTAAACTAACATGGCAGGGGGATGGGAACCTATGCAGGGAGACAGAGGGAAATAAAATGGAGGCAGAAGCAAAATATAGAAAGGAGAATAGTAAAAGTGGAGGGCAGAGAAACCCAAGGCATAAAACAAAAAGGGCCACATTACAACAAAATTCTAAAGGGGCAAAGTGTGTAAAAAAGACAAGCCCGAAGGCTCTGTGCCTCAAGGCAAGAAATATTCGGAATAAGGTGGATGAATTAACTGTGCAGATAGCAGTTAACGGATATGATGTAATTGGCATCGCGGAGACATGGCTCCAGGGTGACCAAGGCTGTTAACTCAACATCCAGGGGTATTCAACATTTAGGAAGGATAGACAGAGAGGAAAAGGAGGCGGGGTGGCGTTGCTGGTTAAAGAGGAAATTAATGCAATAGTAAGGAGGGACATTAGCCTGGATGATGTGGAATCGGTATGGGTGGAGCTGCGGAATTCCAAAGGATAGAAAACGCTAGTGGGAGTTATTCACAGACCACCAAACAGTAGTAGTGAGGTTGGGGACAGCATCAGACAAGAAAAAAGGGATGTGTGCAATAAAGGTACAGCAGTTATCATGGACGACTTTAATCTACATATTGATTGGGCTAACCAAACTGGTAGCAATGCAGTGGAGGAGGATTTCCTGGAGTGTATTAGGGATGGTTTTCGACACCAATATGCCGAGGAACCAACTAGAGAGCTGGCCATCCTAGACTGGGTGATGTGTAATGAGAAGGGACTAATTAGCAATCTTGTTGTGCGAGACCCCTTGGGGAAGAGTGACCATAATATGGTAGAATTCTTTATTAAAATGGAGAGTGACACAGTTAATTTGGAAACTAGGGTCCTGAACTTAAAGAAAGGAAACTTCGACGGTATGAAGTGTGAATTGGCTAGAATAGACTGGCAAAGGACACTTAAAGGATTGACGGTGGATAAGCAATGACAACCATTTAAAGATCACATGGATGAACTTCAACAATTGTACATCCCTGTCTGGAGTAAAAATAAAACGGGGAAGGTGGTTCAACAAGGGAAATTAAGGACAGTGTTAAAACCAAGGAAGAAGCATATAAATTGGCTAGAAAGTGCAACAAACTTGAGGACTGGGAGAAATTTAGAATTCAACAGAGGAGGAGTAAGGGTTTAATTAAGAGGGGGAAAATAGAGTACGAGAGGAAGCTTGCAGGGAACATAAAAACTGACTGCAAAAGCTTTTATAAATATGTGAAGAGAAAAAGATTAGTGAAGACAAACATAGGTCCCTTGCAGTCGGATTCAGGTGAATTTATTATGGGGAACAAAGAAATGGCAGACCAATTGAACAAATATTTCGGTTCTGTCTTCACAAAGGAAGACACAAATAACCTTCCGAATGTACTAGGGGATAGTGCGTCTCGTGAGAAGGAGGAACTGAAGGATATCCTTATTAGGCAGGAAATTGTGTTAGGGAAATTGATGGGATTGAAGGTTGATAAATCCCCGGGGCCTGATAGTCTGCATCCCAGAGTACTTAAAGAAGTGGCCCGAGAAATAGTGGATGCATTGGTGATCATTTTCCAACAGTCTATTGACTCTGAATCAGTTCCTATGGACTGGAGAGTAGCTAATGTAACACCACATTTTAAAAAAGGAGGGAGAGAGAAAACGGATAATTATAGACCGGTTAGTCTGACATCAGTGGTGGGGAAAATGTTGGAATCAATCATTAAGGATGAAATAGCAGCGCATTTGGAAAGCAGTGACAGGATCGGTCCAAGTCAGCATGGATTTATGAAAGGGAAATCATGCTTGATGAATCTTCTGGAATTTTTTGAGGATGTACCTAGCAGAGTGGACAAGGGAGAACCAGTGAATGTGGTGTATTTGGACTTTCAAAAGACTTTTGACAAGGTCCCACACAAGAGATTGGTGTGCAAAATCAATGCACATGGTATTGGGGATAATGTACTGACGTGGATAGAGAACTGGTTGGCAGACAGGAAGCAGAGAGTCAGGATGAACGGGTCCTTTTCAGAATGGCAGGCAGTGGCTAGTGGAGTGCCGCAGGGCTCAGTGCTGGGACCCCAGCTTTTTACAATATACATTAACGATTTAGATGAAGGAATTGAGTGTAATATCTTCAAGTTTGCAGATGATACTAAACTGGGTGGCGGTGTGAGCTGTGAGGAGGACGCTAAGAGGCTGCAGGGTGACTTGGACAGGTTAGGTGAGTGGGCAAATGCATGGCAGATGCAGTATAATGTGGATAAATGTGAGGTTATCCATTTTGGGGGCAAAAACACGAAGGCAGAATATTATCTGAATGGCGGCAGATTAGGAAAAGGGGAGTCATGGTACATCAGTCGTTGAAAGTTGGCAGGTACAGCAGGCGGTGAAGAAGGAAAATGCTATGTTGGCCTTCATAGCTAGAGGATTTGAGTATAGGAGCAGGGAGATCTTACTGCAGTTGTACAGAGCCTTGGCGAGGCCTCACCTGGAATATTGTGTTCAGTTTTGGTCTCCCAATCTGAGGAAGGATGTTCTTGCTATTGAGGGAGTGCAGCGAAGGTTCACCAGACTGATTCCAGGGATGGCTGGACTGACGTATGAGGAGAGACTGGATCAACTGGGCCTTTATTCACTGGAGTTTAGAAGGATGAGAGGGGATCTCATAGAAACATAAAAGATTCTGATGAGACTGGACAGGTTAGATGCGGGAAGTATGTTCCCGCTGTTGTGGAAGTCCAGAACCAGGGGACATAATCTTTGGATAAGGGGTAGGCCATTTAGAACTGAGCTGAGGAGAAAATTCTTCACTCAGAGAGTTGTTAACCTGTGGAATTCCCTGCCGCAGAGAGTTGTTGATGCCAGTTCATTGGATATTTTCAAGAGGGAGTTAGATATGGACCTTACAGCTAAAGAGATCAAGGGGTATGGAGAGAAAGCAGGAAAGGCTTACTGAGGGAATGATCAGCCATGATCTTATTGAATGGTGGTGCAGGCTCGTAGGGCCAAATGGCCTACTCCTGCACCTATTTTCTATGTTTCTATGTTTCTATATTACTACAGCTCTGTAGACCATGAGCTTGGTGGCAGATTTGAGAGCCTGGTCTTCAAACACTCTTTTCCTCAGGTGGCTGAATGTTGCACTGGCGCACTCGAGGTGGTGTTGAATCTCGTCGTCAATGTCTGCTCTTGTTGATGGGAGGCTCCCGCGGTATGGGAAGTGGTCCATGTTGTCCAGGGCCACGCCGTGGATCTTGATGACTGGGGGGCAGTGCTGTGCGGTGGGGACAGATTGATGGAGGACCTTTGTCTTACGGATGTTTAGTGTAAGGCCCATTCTTTCGTATGCCTCAGTAAATACGTTGACAATGACTTGGAGTTCAGCCTCTGTATGTGTGCAGACGCAGGCGTCGTCTACTTACTGTAGCTTGACGACAGAGGTTTGGGTGGTCTGGAACCCGGCCTGGAGATGATGAAGGTTGAACAGGTTCCCACTGGTTCTGTAGTTTCGTTCCACTCCAGCGGGGAGCTTGTTGACTGTGAGGTGGAGCATGGCAGTGAGGAAGATTGAGAAGAGAGTTGGGGCGATGACGCTGCCCTGTTTGACCCCGGTCCGGACATGGATTGGGTCTGTGATGGATCCGTTGGTAAGGATCACGGCCTGCATGTTGTCGTGGAGCAGATGGCGGATGGTGACGAACTTTTGTGGGTATCCGAAACGGAGGAGGACACTCCATAGACCCTTGCAGTTGACAGTGTCAAAGGCCTTTGTAAGGTCTAAGAAGGCCATGTATAAGGGCTTGTGCTGTTTCCTGCATTTTTCCTGCAGCTGTCGTGCTGTAAAAATCATGTCCATTGTGCCCCATAGGGGACAAAATCCACACTGGGACTCCAGGAGGAGCTCCTCAGCTACAGGGAGAAGATGGTTGAGGAGGACTCTAGCGATAACTTTCCCAGTGGTTGATAACAGGGAGACTCTGGTACGTATCTGGTGAATGAGTTTCTAATGTAGAAAGTGCATGGCAGGCATTTATTTTATAACATACTGAACGATTTAATTATGTTCAGCTCATCAAATAGCTTTAAAAGATGTTACACATTTTTTTCTGTCGATTTGTTTCAAAAAAATATAAAATCTACACAATATTAATCAATGTATGCCAACACATGTTGATAGGATCTGTAACAACAAATTCACTTAATTAACATCTTCTTGGTTATAATACATCTTCTTTTCATTGTTTATTTCCTGTTTTAAAGTGTCTTCAGCTTTGTCCAGTTATGTGCATACTAATTCAGTTCTTTTGAAAGATGAAGTCTGCTGCTTTTTTATCTCATTATCAAAGACTAGGAAGCTGAGGGGACAAAGCCCACACCTGTGACTTGAGCTGCTGTCTACATTTTAAATGTTTGTCTGCTTTATTTTCCAAAAGAGGAAATGGACTATTGAGCTGCACATCTTGTAACAAGGTCTTAAAATATTACGTGAGAAATGAGTTCGAGGTGATTCACACACCTCTAGTTTAACTGCAAATATTTTAAATTTCCGAGTGATCGTGCTCAAGATTCTTTTTGCCCAGCAAGTATCTGGGATATGGAAAGCAGAATGGAGGGACCAAGGCATCAATTCTTTATATTTTGGCACTAATCTGTGATAGATTTCATCAAACCTCAGACAGATTATGCATTCATTCTAACTAATGAATCTAAATGAGAATCAAGATTTTAAGTTGATATATTGAGATATTGTACAGTATAAATTGGAAAGGAACACACAAAAAAATCCAACGCTATTTTCTTATGCGTTTCACTCTATGCAAGTTTCCTAAAGTGCAAGTTTTAGCAATGCTAAGGTGTTATATTTTCCAATGACTTGTGTTCTTTCAGGGAGTTGGGCAGTAAGTTCAATGCCTTAATCATCAAAATAGTCTATGCAAAGTCCATAATTAAAGATCTTTTTTCAGGCATCTGCTCTTGCCCCCAGGCATAATTGCAGTTACCTAAATCAATAAGGATGTTACATCTTATTTATGCTATACTTGTCACACTCAGATGAATGTAGGGGCAGTGCTGTGAGGCGGGGTCAGGTTGGTGGAGGACCTTTGTCTTACAGATGTTTAGTGTAAGGCCCATGCTTTCATACGCCTCGGTGAAGATATTGACGATGGCTTGGAGTTCAGTCTCTGAATGTGTGCAGATGTAAGCGCCGTCCGCGTACTGTAGTTCAATGACAGAGGATGGGATGATCTTGGATCTAGCCTGTAGGTGACGAAGGTTGAACAGGTTCCCATTGGTTCTATAGTTTAGTTCCACTGCAGTGGGGACCTTGTTGAGAGTAAGATGGAGCATTGCAGCAGGGGACATAGTCTAAGGATAAGGAGTAAGCCATTTAGGACTGAGATGAGGAGAAACTTATTCACTCAGAGAGTTGTTAACCTGTGGAATTCCCTACCGCAGAGAGTTGTAGATGCCAGTTCATTGGATATATTCAAGGGGGAGTTCGATATGCCCTTATGGCTAAAGGGATCAAGGGGTATGGAGAGAAAGCAGGAAAGGGGTACTGAGGTGAATGATCAACCATGATCTTATTGAATGGTGGTGCAGGCTCGAAGGGCCGAATGGCCTACTCCTGCACCTATTTTCTATGTTTCTATGTAAGATCAGAAGAGCGTTAGCGCGATGAAGGCACTGGCCCCACTCGACCAGCTCAATTGGGCGGGCCAAAGCAAGCGATCTACCCGGAATTCCTACATGGCAAGCAAGCCCCAGGTGGCCAGAGGAAACTGTTTCAAGAACACCCTCAAAGCTGTAAGAATCAGCGAAAACATCGACAGCATCAGCGTAAATATTTTGGATTTTAAGTTTTGGACTTTGCTTTTCCATATTTTCTGTTACTGCAGAAGAGCAGACAGCATGACTTAGGATAGGTCCAGACATGTTCCACAGGACTACACATCAGGTGGGCGGGGATGGATCAATGGCTGAAATCACAGGAAGATGGCTGATGGGGCCTTTTGTCATGTAATGGGAACCCATCAGTGAGAGATCAAGAAAATTGGTCAGTGCTCAAGCCACTGAAATGACTGAGAGCCCCGGAGCCTCAGAACAAAGGAAACTATTTGGTCACCCAGACTCGTTGGAGCCTTTATCCCCAGGAACAGCCCGGTAACAAAGGCACAGGCCGAAGATG